>NW_025728081.1:1700000-1707500 GCF_021461385.2 Schistocerca piceifrons
CCCCACAAAAATTTTTACAAATTGGTTTGGGCAGTGCCCAATACAGATTTGAAAAAAATTTTTCATAATTACAATAGCAAAGATATCAAATGCACACACTTATTGATACAACGTTGGTCAAAAGCTAAAATTTTGTCACAGTCCATAAAGACAGTTCTGATTCATCACAGTAAAATAGCAGTGTTTTTCTCAAAGTCTAAGCAGTAAAAGAAAATGCACACAGAGGTAGTGGATTTCCATGCAGTCTTGAAGAAGTAGTGTTGTCCTTCCAACGGAAAGACAGTGCTGGCTCTTGACATGCTGACAGGTAATGGGCCACAATGGAGCAAACCCACAGCAGAGTCATTCGAAGTTTTGAAGAGTATTGGTAGGTAAGTCATCACAGAGCGGACCCACTGTAGTCCTGGTAGAGAGTATGGTATTGGTGGGCCACCAGAGGTGCAGACCCACTGCAGTCCTTGTAGAAATAATGGTATTGATGGATCATCAAAGATGTAGACCCACTGTAGTCCTTGAAGAGATGGATAGCAGCCATCTGTTGTGACTGTGCAGGTGCACAATTACCATTGAAGAGTCTTGCGGATAATATAGCAAGTCCATAAACCACCACTTGTGCACTCACAAAGTTTTTGAAATTGTCCTTAGAACCAGCAATGCTGTTATCCAGTCCCTTACTGAGTTATTAACACACGTGCAAACACTAACAGTCCCTACTTCTCACATATTGTCCACATACTATGACCAACAGAAACGTGTGCAGTGAAATGTAACTAACAAGTTAATAATGTCATGAACTGGTGACAATTACAATTTTATAACATAAGAATACAATAACAAAGGTACAAAATACATCATTTAAACATAATAATACAGATAACATTTGTAGTACAGGCTTTACAAAAGAATAGAAATAAACATATACATCAGTGTTACAAAAATAGTGACATAAGTACATACATAAAATAATGAGAATAGTTTTCGAAACAGTAATTTCACACATGAACATTGAAACAGAACAGAATTGTAAACAACTTTACAAAGAAAATAACATATTATTAATGCAACTTATATTTGAGGATAACAGTATTCCTCCTCATAGTGAATATAGCTTAGTATTAGAAGAGAAAAAAATTCTATGAAACAGTACACAGAGACAGGAAGAAAACAAATACTCAAGGGTACACAAACACATAGTGGGATAACACCAATAGGAAAGGACAGGGTTCGTTTTCAGTGTAACATTTGGTACTGCAGTCCAACCCAAAACTTCATATATCTTTCCTCTTATTTCATCCTTTGTTTCCACCAAAAAAAATTCTATCTAAGCATGCTTTCTGTATTTATATGTTCACACATTTCTTACCTCAACATTTATTTCCAAGAAAATCCTACCTAAACCTGTTTTCTCAGTGCATTTCTTCCAATTCATCGCAACTCATTCTCTTAGAGGCTACCCCCTCTTAAGCTAACTTAAATCTACTGAGCTCAGATGCTAAACTAAGGGACGAGGCAATGCAGCATCACATAACAATTAATATAAACAGCAATTACCAAAAAATTGGAAAATTGCAAAGCAAGCTACCGTAAATCTAAATTAACAGATAAAATGCAAAATTACAACTAATATGAGCCAATGTGCAGCAACATGAAAAATCAATGAGTAGTAAAATTGGCTTAGCAGAGTAACACAAATTAAAGTTCAGTAGCACTATGCCTGGCAAACAGCAGCTTATATCTAAACATGACATAGCTCAAGAAGAAAAAATATTACAGTAAAAACAACAATGCAGATAAGGGAAATGTATATTCACATCTTAATGTCTATGTAATTAAAGTGGTGCACCACAAGAAGTTATTCTACCAAAAGTTACCAATTACTTGAAAAGAAAATTATGAATGCAGTTACTAGTTCCTTCTTATTGTTCTTTCCTTTCCAAGTGCTCCTTTTTTAAAGAATGTGGATCATAAAATAATTATTTAATAGATCTGTTGACAGAAAGTGTTCACATTAGCAAATGCATTTCATTTTATAAAAGCAATGCTGCAACACAGCTGGAAAACAGATGTCAAATGAAATAAGCAACTATGAAAAGCAAAGCATAAAAATATCATTCAGTAGTCATGTGACATTTCGTAAGTTAGTAGAAATTCTCTCAACTCTCATAGAAAGACGCTTGTCATAATCAGGTGTGCAGATGTAAAAATATTTCTTGTCATTTTATTAGGCATTTCAGTAAATATCATAAATTAAGAGCTAGTGTAATCATATGTTTTCAAGTTCGACCGTGTCGTTTTTGCGATGCTTTCTCTAAAGGAATGACAATGGCCAGGATAATGGCGTTACCTTTCTTTTTTTTTTTCTTCCTGTGCTCTGAAAGGCACGCGCTAATGACTTTTTCTCCAGGCGTCTGACACAGCTGGGTGCCCGCGACGCATTACGTGCAGGTGGTCACTTAACTTTCGTACGGAAATATTTACGACAGCAATTTTCGCTAAAGTGACAGTCTCACATAAAAATACTTCACAGGTCAAGAATTAGCGTTGCAAATCTGTAGAAACAAAATCCTATGAATATAACAGTGTCCAAAAAATGTTCAGTGGCATTGTGATACATTCACACATGATTCACACATGTCATAACTCTTAAAGTACGATTCTTGGTTTCCAACATCCTTTTTCACAAGACAAGAGTCCCTACCCACTATTCATTACTCCTTACCTCATTATACATATACATATTCGTCGACACTTCTTCAATATTTCATCGTGAGAAATACGTAGCATAATAAACATTCCTCAACAACATAATACACATCGTCGTCGTAATAATAACATCATAACACTTCAGTCAAATCTCAAAATCGTCGTAACTTCCTCCAATAATTTCTAAGCCTAAAATAATTCTCTGCTGATGTCAAAAGTGTCAGCTGCCTCAAACGTACTTTAAAAATCATGATCTCATACCAAATACATCATTCAAAGCTCTCATAGTATCACAATGATTCCGAAAAAATATGAACAGTTTACAAAGTACAGACAAAATACAGTTTCATAAGTGTGAAGTTATCCAACGGTGTAATTACGTAAACATCTGTCACTGCCGTAGTAAAAAGTTTGTCTCTCTCAGTTCAATGATCAGATAGCTGTGTAATTTATGTGTTAGAGAAATATGGTACCGATGTGTTAAATTGTATAAGCAAATACCATATTAGCTAGGGCTCCTTGTGCTTGCCAAACACTTGGTACACAAAGTAAGCGTGTACCCCCCTGAGGATAAATGTAATTATACCCACAGGTGTTACAAATTACAGCAATGGAATGAAATGTATCACGGGAAACTTTCTTTGTAATTAAAAAATCTTTGAAAATAAGTGTTTTAAGTATAAAATTGATCACTTAAATACGTGTACTGTAGCGCTAAATGTGCGTCTTGTTGCAACATAATCTGTGTGGAAGTGTCGTAGTTATCGTCCTCCGAAAGCTACGTTCTGCAGAAGTCAATGTACTTACCTCATAATACACAAAAGTGAAATGCTTTGCGTATAGATATCATACTTATTACGCTTATTGCCGTGATGAAGAAAGTAATGTGCTGTAACGTATTGTTGTGCTACAGAAAAGGCTGTCTCCTTGTAGCTATACCATAAAAGTTACTACTAAAACATGTTTTACTTTCCAGAATAATACAGAAAAACTGTGCAGATATAAAACAGATACACCACAAAAGCAACATTGTAAATTGTCACTCATTAGTAGCGTCGTGATAAAACCGTGTAGTTGTCACATAAACTAACCACTGTGTCGTCTGGTATCTCACAGAAAGTACTTTAAACCCAGAATGTATTTTCAAGTAAACCAAAATGTTGCATTAAAATCTCATTAGCAGTACTGGTAAATGTTCTAATCGTACAACTAACAAGCAAGAATGTACACACACAATTACACTGTGTCGTCAGTTCGCAATAACAATGCATTCGTAATTTCTGTTTAAATAATTTCTCTTGGTTCTTGGCTGGATATTGAACTTCAAACATTGTTGCATGGTAACAGTTTCTAAAGCATACTAGTAACGTGAAGTGAAACGTTTTATGGCAAAGACAAAGTTAAAAAGCAGATTATCTTTCAATAAACGGTTTTACATGTGAAATATGGTGTAAACCTTTACTCTTCCTAGTACGCAGAATTTCAACTTGAATGCAATTATCATGCGGTATTCGCCCGTAAAGAATACTGGAATCTTGCTCAAGGTTAGCGTCAATGTTATTTTTCTCTGAGCCAGCCGGCGCACGCGGCTGCCTGCGGTGTGAGTCATTGTCTGTTTCTTTGTTGGCGCGCGTCGTAATTGGGATTAGGAGACCTAACTTCCACAAATTCGCCTTGACGAGAGGGCCCTGCCCTGTTTGAATCCCGCCAGTTCTGATGCAATTCAGGTCTCTCGTTACGATCATATCGTCTGTCGTCATGTCGGTATATTCCATAGTATCTTTCTTGTCGCTCACATGGTGGAGAATTTCTCCCTGAATCGTAACTGCGCGCTGGTCCGTTGCGTCTAAAGTTATTAGCGCAACGCAATCTGACTTTCAAAATTCCGTACAAAACAATGGCCCTGACTAACATTTAACTATACCTTTCACAAATCACTTACCTCACAAAAATCTTCGCTGCTCAAGCTACTGCAATACAGCGAGCGCCACTACTGCCAGCTAAATAAAAGATTCAAACTATGGAAGGCACTAACTACTGATAGGGATAGTTAGCAAATGAAAGATACTAATAGAGAACGAACAATGTATTTACCTTGATATCATCACAAGTCATAATATATATATCAGTTCATGACAAATTACAAACCTCCGCCATCTCTCTCCCCACATCCACCACTGCTGGCGGCTCACCTCCAACTGCGCAACGCTACGCGCTGTTCACAGCCAGCTGCCGCTGCCCAACACTACAATGGCAGACAACAATGCAAACTAGCCACAGACTGCACACAGCACAGCCAGTGATTTTCATATTGAGCGCTACGTAACGTTGCCAATAAGAAAACATAAACAGCCTACTTACATAGCCCCCATGCTCCCCACAAAAAATTTTACAAAATATTTTATGGGCAGTGGCCAATAATGATTTGATAAAATTTTTCATAATTACAATAACAAACATGTCAAATGCACACACTTATTGATACAATGTTGGTCAAAAGCTAAAATTTTCTCACAGTCCATAAAGACAGTCCTAATCGTACATAACAGGAGAATAGCAGTGTTTTTCTCAAAGTCTGAGCAGTAAAAGAAAATGCACACAGAAGTAGTGGATTTCCATGCAGTCTTGAAGAAGTAGTGTTGTCCTTCCAACGGAAAGACAATGCTGGCTCTTGACATGCTGACAGGTAATGGGCCACAATGGAGCAAACCCACAGCAGAGTCATTCGAAGTTTTGAAGAGTATTGGTAGGTAAGTCATCACAGAGCGGACCCACTGTAGTCCTGGTAGAGAGTATGGTATTGGTGGGCCACCAGAGGTGCAGACCCACTGCAGTCCTTGTAGAAATAATGGTATTGATGGATCATCAAAGATGTAGACCCACTGTAGTCCTTGAAGAGATGGCCAGCAGCCATCTGTTGTGACTGTGCAGGTGCACAATTACCATTGAAGAGTCTTGCGGATAATATAGCAAGTCCATAAACCACCACTTGTGCACTCACAAAGTTTTTGAAATTGTCCTTAGAACCAGCAATGCTGTTATCCAGTCCCTTGCTGAGTTATTAACACACGTGCAAACACTAACAGTCCCTACTTCTCACATATTGTCCACATACTATGACCAACAGAAACGTGTGCAGTGAAATGTAACTAACAAGTTAATAATGTCATGAACTGGTGACAATTACAATTTTATAACATAAGAATACAATTACAAAGGTACAAAATACATCATTAAAAACATAATAATACAGATAACATTTGTAGTACAGGCTTTACAAAAGAATAGAAATAAACATATACATCAGTGTTACAAAAATAGTGACATAAGTACATACATAAAATAATGAGAATAGTTTTCGAAACATTAATTTAACACATGAACATTGAAACAGAACAGAATTGTAAACAACTTTACAAAGAAAATAACATATTATTAATGCAACTTATATTTGAGGATAACAGTATTCCTCCTCATAGTGAATATAGCTTAGTATTAGAAGAGAAAAAAAATTCTATGAAACAGTACACAGAGACAGGAAGAAAAAAAATACTCAAGGGTACACAAACACATAGTGGGATAACACCAATAGGAAAGGACAGGGTTCGTTTTCAGTGTAACATTTGGTACTGCAGTCCAACCCAAAACTTCATATATCTTTCCTCTTATTTCATCCTTTGTTTCCACCAAAAAAAATTCTATCTAAGCATGCTTTCTGTATTTATATGTTCACACATTTCTTACCTCAACATTTATTTCCAAGAAAATCCTACCTAAACCTGTTTTCTCAATGCATTTCTTCCAATTCATCGCAACTCATTCTCTTAGAGGCTACCCCCTCTTAAGCTAACTTAAATCTACTGAGCTCAGAAGCTAAACTAAGGGACGAGGCAATGCAGCATCACATAACAAATCAACACAAACAGCAATGCAAAAAAATGCAAATTGGCAAAGCTAGCAGCATAAATGAGCAAAAGTCAAATTCAATAACACTATGCCTGGCAAACAGCAGCAACTTATACCTAAACATGACATAGCGCAAGCAGAAAAAATATTACACTAAACAACAATGCAGATAAGGGAAATGTATATTCACATCTTAATGTCTATGTAATTAAAGTGGTGCACCACAAGAAGTTATTCTACCAAAAAGTTACCAATTACTTGAAAAGAAAATTATGATTGCAGTTACTAGTTCCTTCTTATTGATCTTTCCTTTCCAAGTGCTCCTTTTTTAAAGAATGTGGATCATAAAATAATTATTTAATAGATCTGTTGACAGAAAGTGTTCACATTAGCAAATGCATTTCATTTTATAAAAGCAATGCTGCAACACAGCTGGAAACCAGATATCAAGTGAAATAAGCAATTACGCAAACCAAAGCATAAAAACATCATTCAATAGTCATGTGGCATTTCGTAAGTCAGTAGCTCGCAACTCTCATAGAAAGACACTTGTCATTATCAGGTTTGCAGATGTACGAATATTTCCCATCAGTTCATAAGCATTTCAGCAATTAGCACAAAGTGCGAGTAATCATATGTTTTCAAGTAACGAGGGTGTCGCATGAGCGATGAAAGGCACACCCTAATGGCTTGTTCTCCAGGTGTTTTCCTGTGCTCTGAAAGGCACGCGCTAATGCCTTTTTCTCCAGGCGTCTGACACAGCTGGGTGCCCACGACGCATTATGTGTAGGTGGTCCGTTAACTTTCTTACGGAAATATTTACGACAGCAGTTTCCGCTACAGAGACAGTCGCATATAAAGATATTTAACAGGTCAAGAATTTGCGTTACA
>NW_025728081.1:1727500-1730000 GCF_021461385.2 Schistocerca piceifrons
GGTTTGGTTTGGTTTGGTTTGGTTTGGTTTGGTTTGGTTTGGTTTGGTTAGGTGTGGTTAGGTTAGGTTAGGTTAGGGTAGAATAGGTTAGGTTAAGTTAGGTTAGGTTTTGTTTGGTTTTGTTTGGTTTGGTTTGGTTTGGTTTGGTTAGGTTAGGTTAGGGTAAGTTAGGTTAGGTTAGGCTAGGTTAAGTTAGGTGAGGTGAGGTTAGGTTAGGTTAGGTTAGGTTAGGTTCGGTTCGGTTCGGTTCCGTTCCGTTAGGTTCGGTTCGGTTCGGTTCCGTTCCGTTCGGTTCGGTTCGGTTCGGTTCGGTTCGGTTTGGTGTGGTTCGGTTAGGTTAGTTTAGGTTAGGTTAGGTTAGGTTAGACTAGGTTATGTTAGGTTAGGTTAGGTTAGGTTTGGTTTGGTTTGGTTAGGTTTGTATTGGTTAGGTTAGGTTACGTAAGGTTAGGTTAGGTTAGGTTTGGTTAGGTTTGGTTTGGTTTGGTTTGGTTTGGCTTGGTTTTGTTTGGTTAGGTTTGGCTTGGTTTGGTCTGGTCTGGTTTGATTTATTTTGCTTTGGTCTGGTTTGGTTAGGTTTGGTTTGGTTTGGTTTGGTTTGGTTTGGTTTGGCTCGGTTTGGTTTGGTTTGGTTTGGTTTCGTTAGGTTATGTTAGGTTAGGTTAGGTTAGGTTATGTTAGGTTAGGTGAGGTTAGGTTAGGTTAGGTTAGGTTAGGATAGGTTCGGTTCGGTTCGGTTGGGTTCGGTTCGGTTCGGTTCCGTTCCGTTCGCTTCCGTTCGGTACGGTTCGGTTCGGTTTGGTTCGGTTCGGTTAGGTTAGCTTAGGTTAGGTTAGGTTAGGTTAGGTTAGGTTAGGTTAGGATTTGTTTGGTTTGGTTTGGTTTGGTTAGGTTTTGTTTTGTGAGGTTAAAATAGGTTTGGTTGGGTTAGGTTAGGTTTGCTTTGGTTTGGTTTGGTTTGGTTTGGTTTGGTTAGGTGTGGTTAGGTTAGGTTAGGTTAGGTTAGGTTAGGTTAGGTTAGGTTAGGTTAGGTTAGGTTAGGATTGGTTTGGTTTGGTTTGGTTTGATTTGGTTTGGTTTTGTTAGTTTAGGTTAGGTTAGGTTAAGTTAGGTTTGCATTGGTTTGGTATGGTTAGGTTTGGTTTGGTTTGGTTAGGTTTGGTTACGTTAGGTAAGGTTACGATAGGTTAGGTTAGGTTACGTTAGGTTATGTTAGGTTAGGTTAGGTTAGGTTTGGTTTGGTTTGGTTTGGTTTGGTTTGGTTTTGTTTGGTTAGGTTTGGTTTGGTGTGGTTAGGTTTGGTTAGGATAGGTAAGGTTAGGTTAGGTTAGGTTAGGTTGGGTTTGGTTTGCTTAAGTTAGGTTAGGTTAGGTCAGGTTTGGTTTGGTTTGGTTTGGTTTGGTTTGGTTAGGTTAGGTTAAGTTAGGTTAGGTGTGGTTTGGTTTGGTTTGGTTGGGTTTGGTTTGGTTTGGTTTGGTTTGGTTTGGTTTGGTTTGGTTTTGTTTGGTTTGGTTTCGTTTGGTTTGGTTTGGTTTCGTTTGGTTTGGTTTGGTTTGGCTTGGTTTGGTTTGGTTTGGTTCGGGTTGGTTTGGTTTGGTTTCGTTAGGTTAGGTTAGGTTAGGTTAGGTTAGGTTAGGTTAATTTAGGTCAGGTTAGGTTAGGTTAGGTTAGGTTAGGTTAAGTTAGGTTGGGTAGGTTTGGTTAGGTTTGGTTTGGTTTGGTACGGTATGATTTGGTTTTGTTAGGTTACGTTAGGTTAGGTTAGGTTTGGTTTGGTTTGGTAGGTTTGGTTTAGTTTGGTTTGGTTTGGTTTGGTTTGGTTGGGTTTGGTTAGGTTAGGTTAGATTAGGTTAGTTTAGGTTGGGTCAGGTTAGGATAAGTTAGGTTAGGTTAGGTTAGGTTTGATTTGGTTTGGTTTTGTTTGGTTTGGATTGGTTTGGTTTGGTTAGGTTAGGTTAGGTTAGGTTGGGTTAAGTTGGGTTAGGTTGGGTTCGGTTGGGTTAGGTTAGGTTAGGTTAGGTTAGGTTAGGTTACGTTAGTTTCGGTTCGGTTCGGTTCGGTTCGGTTCGGGTGGGTTCGGTTCGGTTCGGTTCGGTTCGGTTCCGTTCGGTTACGTTCGGTTCGGTTCGGTTCAGTTTGGTTCGGTTCGGTTAGGTTAGTTTAGGTTAGGTTAGGTTAGGTTAGGTTAGTCTAGGTTTGGTTTGGTTTGGTTTGGTTTGGTTTGGTTTCTTTAGGTTAGGTTAGGTTAGGTTAGGGTGGGTTACGTTAGGTTTGGTTTGGTTTTTTTTTTTGGTTTGGTTTGATTTGGTTTGGTTTGGTCTGGTTTGGTTTGGTTTGGTCTCGTATGGTTAGGTTTGATCTTATTTGGTTAGGTTAGGTTAGGTTAGATTAGGTTAGGTTAAGTTAGGTTTGGTTTGGTTTGGTTTGGTTTGGTTAGGTTAGGTTAGGTTAGGTTAGGTTAGGTAAATTAGACTAGTTTAGGTTAGGTTGGGTTAGGTTT
>NW_025728081.1:1835000-1837500 GCF_021461385.2 Schistocerca piceifrons
AAAATAGGTTAGGTTTGCTTTGGTTTGGTTTGGTTGGTTTGGTTTGGTTTGGTTTGGTTTCGTTAGGTTTGGTTAGGTTTGGGTAGGTTAGGTTAGGTTAGGTTACGTTAGATTAGGTTAGGTAAGGTTAGGTTAGGTCAAGTTAGGTTAGGTTAGGTTAGGTTTGGTTTGGGTTGGTTTGGTTTGGTCTGGTTTGCTTTGGTTTGGTTTGATTTGGTTTGGTTTGGTTTGGTTTGGTTTGGTTAGGTTAGGTTAGATTAGGTTAGGTTAGGTTGAGTTAGATTAGGTTATGTTAGGTTAGGTGAGGTAAATTTAGGTTAGGTTAGGTTAGGTTAGGCTAGGTTAGGTTAGGCTAGGCTAGGCTATTCTAGGCTAGGTTAGGCTAGGCTAGGCTAGGCTATGCTAGGCTAGGATAGCTTAGGCTTGTTTAGTTTAGGTTAGGTTAGGCGCGGTTGAGTTGGGTTGGGTTGGGTTGGGTTGGTTGGTTTGGGTTGGGTTGGGTTGCGTTGGGTTGGGTTGTGTTGGGTTGGGTTGTGTTTTGTTGGGTTGTGTTGGGTTGGGTTATGTTGGGTCTCGTTTGCTTGGGTTGTGTTGGGTTGGGTTAGGTTAGGTTAGGTTACATTAGGTTAGGGTTGATTAAATTAGGTTAGGTTAGGTTAGGTTTGGTTAGGTTAGGTTAGGTTTGGTTTGGTTTGGTTTGGTATTGTTAGGTTAGGTTAGGTTAGGTTAGGTTAGGTTTGGTTTGGTTTGGTTTGGTTTGGTTTGGTCTGGTTTCGTATGGTTTGGTTTGGTTTGGTTTGGTTTGGTTAGGTTAGATTAGGTTTGGTTAGGTTAGGTTAGGTTAGGTTAGGTTAGGTTGGGTTTGGTTGGGTTGGTTTGGGTTAGGTTAGAGTAGGTTAGGTTAGGTTTGATTAGGTTAGGTTTGGATTGGTTTGGTTTGGTTTGGTTGGTTTCGTTTTTTTTGGTTTGGTTTGGTTTCGTTTGGTTTGGTTTCGTTAAGTTTGGTTTATTTTTTTTGGTTTGGTTTGGTTTGGTTTGGTTAGGTTAGGTTAGGTTAGGTTGGGTTATGTTAGGTTAGGTTAGTTTGGGTTAGGTTGGGTTGGGTTGGGTAAGGTTAGGTTGTGTTTGGTTAGGTTAGGTCAGGTTAGGTTCGGTTAGGTTCGGTTCGGTTAGGTTAGGTTAGGTTAGGTTAGATTAGGTTAGGTTAGGTTTTGTTTGGTTTGGTTTTGTTTTGTTATGTTAAAATAGGTTAGGTTAGGTTAGGTTTGCTTTGGTTTGGTTTGGTTTGGTTTGGTTTGGTTTGGTTTGGTTAGGTGTGGTTAGGTTAGGTTAGGTTAGGTTAGGTTAGTTTAAGTTAGGTTAGGTTTTGTTTGGTTTTGTTTGGTTTGGTTTGGTTTGGTTTCGTTTGGTTAGGTTAGGTTAGGTTAGGTTAGGTTAGGTTAGGTTAAATTAGGTGAGGTGAGGTTAAGTTAGGTTAGGTTAGGTTAGGTTCGGTTCAGTTCGGTTCGGTTCCGTTCGGTTCGGTTCGGTTCATTTCCGTTCCGTTCGGTTTCGTTCGGTTCGGTTCGGTTCAGTTTGGTTCGGTTCGGTTAGATTAGTTTAGGTTAGGTTAGGTTAGGTTAGGTTATGTTAAGTTAGGTTAGGTTAGGTTTGGTTTGGTTTGGTTTGGTTTGTATTGGTTAGGTTAGGTTAGGTTAGGTTAGGTTGGGTTAGGTTAGGTTAGCTTAGGTTAGGTTAGGTTAGGTTAGGTTTGGTTTGGTTTGGTTTGGTTTAGTTTGGCTTGGTTTTGTTTGGTTAGGTTTGGCTTGGTTTGGTCTGGTCTGGTTTGATTTGTTTTGGTTTGGTCTGGTTTGGTTAGGTTTGTTTTGGTTTGGTTTGGTTTGGTTTGGTTTCGTTAGGTTTGGTTTGTTTTGGTTTGGTTTGGTTTGGTTTGGTTTGGTTTGGTTCGGTTTGGTTTGGTTTGGTTTGGTTTGGTTTGGTTTCGTTAGGTTAGGATAGGTTAGGTTAGGTTAGGTTAGGTTAGGTTTTGTTTGCTTTGGTTTGGTTTGCTTTAGTTTCGTTTTGTTAGGTTAAAATAGGTTAGGTTAAGTTAGGTTAGGTTTGCTTTGGTTTGGTTTGGTTTGGTTTGGTTTGGTTTGGTTTGGTTTGGCTTGGTTTTGTTTGGTTAGGTTTGGCTTGGTTTGGTCTGGTCTGGTTTGATTTGTTTTGGTTTGGTCTGGTTTGGTTAAGTTTGATCTGGTTTGCTTATGTTAGGTTAGTTTAGGTTAGGTTTGGTTTGGTTTGGTTTTTTTTGGTTCGGTTTGGTTTGGTTTGGTTTAGTTTGGTTAGGTTAGGTTAGGTTAGGTTACGTTAGGTTAGGTAAGGTTAGGTTAGGTTAGGTCTGGTTTGGTTTGATTTGGTTTGGCTTCGTTTCGTTTCGTTTGGTATGGTTCGGTTTGGTTTGGTTTGGTTTGGTTTGGTTTGGTTTGGTTTCGTTAGGTTAGGTTTGGTTAGGTTAGGT
>NW_025728081.1:1842500-1850000 GCF_021461385.2 Schistocerca piceifrons
GGTTAGGTTAGGTCAAGTTAGGTTAGGTTAGGTTAGGTTTGGTTTGGGTTGGTTTGGTTTGGTCTGGTTTGCTTTGGTTTGGTTTGATTTGGTTTGGTTTGGTTTGGTTTGGTTTGGTTAGGTTAGGTTAGATTAGGTTAGGTTAGGTTGGGTTAGATTAGGTTATGTTAGGTTAGGTGAGGTAAATTTAGGTTAGGTTAGGTTAGGTTAGGCTAGGTTAGGTTAGGCTAGGCTAGGCTATTCTAGGCTAGGTTAGGCTAGGCTAGGCTAGGCTATGCTAGGCTAGGATAGCTTAGGCTTGTTTAGTTTAGGTTAGGTTACGCTCGGGTGAGTTGGGTTGGGTTGGGTTGGGTTGGTTGGTTTGGGTTGGGTTGGGTTGCGTTGGGTTGGGTTGTGTTGGGTTGGGTTGTGTTTTGTTGGGTTGTGTTGGGTTGGGTTACGTTGGGTCTCGTTTGCTTGGGTTGTGTTGGGTTGTGTTGGGTTGGGTTAGGTTAGGTTAGGTTACATTAGGTTAGGGTTGATTAAATTAGGTTAGGTTAGGTTAGGTTTGGTTAGGTTAGGTTAGGTTTGGTTTGGTTTGGTTTGGTTTGGTATTGTTAGGTTAGGTTAGGTTAGGTTAGGTTTGGTTTGGTTTGGTTTGGTTTGGTTTGGTCTGGTTTCGTATGGTTTGGTTTGGTTTGGTTTGGTTTGGTTAGGCTAGATTAGGTTTGGTTAGTTTAGGTTAGGTTAGGTTAGGTTAGGTTGGGTTTGGTTGGGTTGATTTGGGTTAGGTTAGGTGAGGTTAGGTTAGGTTAGATTAGGTTAGGTTTGGATTGGTTTGGTTTGGTTTGGTTGGTTTCGTTTTTTTTGGTTTGGTTTGGTTTCGTTTGGTTTGGTTTCGTTAAGTTTGGTTTATTTTTTTTGGTTTGGTTTGGTTTGGTTTGGTTTGGTTTGGTTTGGTTTGGTTAGGTTAGGTTAGGTTAGGTTGGGTTATGTTAGGTTAGGTTAGTTTGGGTTAGGTTGGGTTGGGTTGGGTTAGGTTAGGTTGTGTTTGGTTATGTTAGGTCAGGTTAGGTTCGGTTAGGTTCGGTTCGGTTAGGTTAGGTTAGGTTAGGTTAGATTAGGTTAGGTTAGGTTTTGTTTGGTTTGGTTTTGTTTTGTTATGTTAAAATAGGTTAGGTTAGGTTAGGTTTGCTTTGGTTTGGTTTGGTTTGGTTTGGTTTGGTTTGGTTAGGTGTGGTTAGGTTAGGTTACGTTAGGTTAGGTTAAATTAGGTGAGGTGAGGTTAAGTTAGGTTAGGTTAGGTTAGGTTCGGTTCGGTTCGGTTCGGTTCCGTTCGGTTCGGTTCGGTTCATTTCCGTTCCGTTCGGTTTCGTTCGGTTCGGTTCGGTTCAGTTTGGTTCGGTTCGGTTAGGTTAGTTTAGGTTAGGTTAGGTTAGGTTAGGTTGTGTTAAGTTAGGTTAGGTTAGGTTTGGTTTGGTTTGGTTTGGTTTGTATTGGTTAGGTTAGGTTAGGTTAGGTTAGGTTGGGTTAGGTTAGGTTAGCTTAGGTTAGGTTAGGTTAGGTTAGGTTTGGTTTGGTTTGGTTTGGTTTAGTTTGGCTTGGTTTTGTTTGGTTAGGTTTGGCTTGGTTTGGTCTGGTCTGGTTTGATTTGTTTTGGTTTGGTTAGGTTTGTTTTGGTTTGGTTTGGTTTGGTTTGGTTTCGTTAGGTTTGGTTTGTTTTGGTTTGGTTTGGTTTGGTTTGGTTTGGTTTGGTTCGGTTTGGTTTGGTTTGGTTTGGTTTGGTTTGGTTTCGTTAGGTTAGGATAGGTTAGGTTAGGTTAGGTTAGGTTAGGTTAGGTTTTGTTTGCTTTGGTTTGGTTTGCTTTGGTTTCGTTTTGTTAGGTTAAAATACACTCCTGGAAATGGAAAAAAGAACACATTGACACCGGTGTGTCAGACCCACCATACTTGCTCCGGACACTGCGAGAGGGCTGTACAAGCAATGATCACACGCACGGCACAGCGGACACACCGGGAACCGCGGTGTTGGCCGTCGAATGGCGCTAGCTGCGCAGCATTTGTGCACCGCCGCCGTCAGTGTCAGCCAGTTTGCCGTGGCATACGGAGCTCCATCGCAGTCTTTAACAGTGGTAGCATGCCGCGACAGCGTGGACGTGAACCGTATGTGCAGTTGACGGACTTTGAGCGAGGGCGTATAGTGGGCATGCGGGAGGCCGGGTGGACGTACCGCCGAATTGCTCAACACGTGGGGCGTGAGGTCTCCACAGTACATCGATGTTGTCGCCAGTGGTCGGCGGAAGGTGCACGTGCCCGTCGACCTGGGACCGGACCGCAGCGACGCACGGATGCACGCCAAGACCGTAGGATCCTACGCAGTGCCGTAGGGGACCGCACCGCCACTTCCCAGCAAATTAGGGACACTGTTGCTCCTGGGGTATCGGCGAGGACCATTCGCAACCGTCTCCATGAAGCTGGGCTACGGTCCCGCACACCGTTAGGCCGCCTTCCGCTCACGCCCCAACATCGTGCAGCCCGCCTCCAGTGGTGTCGCGACAGGCGTGAATGGAGGGACGAATGGAGACGTGTCGTCTTCAGCGATGAGAGTCGCTTCTGCCTTGGTGCCAATGATGGTCGTATGCGTGTTTGGCGCCGTGCAGGTGAGCGCCACAATCAGGACTGCATACGACCAAGGCACACAGGGCCAACACCCGGCATCATGGTGTGGGGAGCGATCTCCTACACTGGCCGTACACCACTGGTGATCGTCGAGAGGACACTGAATAGTGCACGGTACATCCAAACCGTCATCGAACCCATCGTTCTACCATTCCTAGACCGGCAAGGGAACTTGCTGTTCCAACAGGACAATGCACGTCCGCATGTATCCCGTGCCACCCAACGTGCTCTAGAAGGTGTAAGTCAACTACCCTGGCCAGCAAGATCTCCGGATCTGTCCCCCATTGAGCATGTTTGGGACTGGATGAAGCGTCGTCTCACGCGGTCTGCACGTCCAGCACGAACGCTGGTCCAACTGAGGCGCCAGGTGGAAATGGCATGGTAAGCCGTTCCACAGGACTACATCCAACATCTCTACGATCGTCTCCACGGGAGAATAGCAGCCTGCATTGCTGCGAAAGGTGGATATACACTGTACTAGTGCCGACATTGTGCATGCTTTGTTGCCTGTGTCTATGTGCCTGTGGTTCTGTCAGTGTGATCATGTGATGTATCTGACCCCAGGAATGTGTAAATAAAGTTTCCCCTTCCTGGGACAATGAATTCACGGTGTTCTTATTTCAATTTCCAGGAGTGTAGGTTAGGTTAGGTTAGGTTAGGTTTGCTTTGGTTTGGTTTGGTTTGGTTTGGTTTGGCTTGGTTTTGTTTGGTTAGGTTTGGCTTGGTTTGGTCTGGTCTGGTTTGATTTGTTTTGGTTTGGTCTGGTTTGGTTAAGTTTGATCTGGTTTGGTTATGTTAGGTTAGTTTAGGTTAAGTTTGGTTTGGTTTGGTTTGGTTTGGTTCGGTTTGGTTTGGTTTGGTTTGGTTAGGTGGTTTCGTTAGGTTAGGTTTGGTTAGGTTAGATTAGGTTAGGTTAGGTTATGTTAGGTTTGGTTAGGTTGGGTAGGTTTTGTTAGGTTTGGTTTGGTTTGGTATGGTACGATTTGGTTTTGTTAGGTTACGTTAGGTTAGGTTAGGTTTGGTTTGGTTTGGTTGGTTTGGTTTGGTTCGGTTTGGTTTGGTTTGGTTGGTTTGGTTAGGTTTGGTTAGGTTTAGGTAGGTTAGGTTAGGTTAGGTTAGGTTAGCTTATGTTAGGTTAGGTTAGGTTAGGTCAGGTTAGGTTAGGTTTGGTTAGGTTAGGTTTGGTTTGGGTTGGTTTGGTTTGGTTTGGTTTGATTTGGTTTGGTTTGGTTTGGTTTGGTTAGGTTAGGTTAGGTTAGGTTAGGTTAGGGTGGGTTAGATTAGGTTAGGTTAGGTGAGGTAAGGTTAGGTTAGGTTAGGTTAGGTTAGGTTAGGCTAGGTTAGGTTAGGCTAGGCTAGGCTATGCTAGGCTAGGTTAGGCTAGGCTAGGCTAGGCTATGGTAGGCTAGGATAGGGTAGGCTAGTTTAGTTTAGGCTAGGTTTGGCTCGGTTCATTTGGTTTGGGTTGGGTTGGGTTGGGTTGGGTTGGTTTGGGTTGGGTTGGGTTGCGTTGGTTTGGGTTGTGTTGTGTTGGGTTGTGTTTTGTTGGGTTGCGTTGTGTTGGGTTGTGTTGGGTTGCGTTTGCTTGGGTTGTGTTGGGTTGGGTTGGGTTGGGTTAGGTTAGGTTAGGTTACATTAGGTTAGGGTTGATTAAATTAGGTTAGGTTAGGTTAGGTTTGCTTAGGTTAGGTTAGGTTAGGTTAGGTTAGGTTAGATTAGGTTAGGTTAGGTTAGGTTAAGTTAGGTTAGGTTATGTCAGGTTAGGTTAGGTTGGGTTAGGTTTGGTTAGGTTTGGTTTGGTTTGGTTTGGTTTGGTATTGCTAGGTTGGGTTAGGTTAGGTTAGGTTAGGTTTGGTTTGGTTTGGTTTGGTTTGGTTAGGTTTTGTTGAATTATGTTAGGTTAGGTTAGATTAGGTTAGGTTAGGTTAGGTTAGGTTGGGTTAGGTTAGGATAGGTTAGGTTAGGTTAGGTTGGGTTAGGTTAGGTTGGGTTTGGTTGGGTTGGTTTGGGTTAGGTTAGGTTGGGTTAGGTTAGGTTAGGTTACATTAGGTTAGGTTTGGTTTGGTTTTGTTTGGTTTGGTTTTGTCTGGTTTCGTATGGTGTGGTTCTGTTTGGTTTGGTTAGGTTAGGTTAGGTTAGGTTAGGTTAGGTTAGGTTAGGTTAGGTTGGGTTTGGTTGGGTTGGTTTGGGTTAGGTTAGGTTGGGTTAGGTTAGGTTAGGTTAGATTAGGTTAGGTTTGGTTTGGTTTGGTTTGGTTTGGTTTCGTTTGGTTTAGTTTGGTTGGTTTCGTGTGGTTTGGTTTGGTTTGGTTTCGTTTGGTTTGGTTTCGTTTAGTTTGGTTTATTTTGGTTTGGTTTGCTTTGGTTTGGTTTGGTTTGGTTTGGTTTGGTTAGGTTAGGTTAGGTTGGGTTAGGTTAGGTTAGGTTAATTTGGGTTAGGTTGGTTTGGGTTGGGTTAGGTTACGTTAGGTTAGGTTAGGTTAGGGTAGGTTCGGTTCGGTTCGGTTAGGTTCGGTTAGGTTAGGTTAGGTTAGGTTAGGTTAGGTTAATTTTTGTTTGGTTTGGTTTGGTTTTGTTTGGTTTTGTTTTGTTAGGTTAAAATAGGTTAGGTTAGGTTAGGTTAGGTTTGCTTTGGTTTGGTTTGGTTTGGTTTAGTTTGGTTAGGTGTGGTTAGGTTAGGTTAGGTTAAGTTAGGTTAGGTTAGGTTAGGTTAGGTTAGGTATGGTTTGGTTTGGTTTGGTTTGGTTTGGTTTGGTTTTTTTGGTTTGGTTTGGTTTGGTTTGGTTTCGTTTCGTTTGGTTTGGTTTGGTTTGCTTTGGTTTGGTTTGGTTTGGTTTGGTTTGAATTGGTTTGGTTTGGTTTGGTTTTCTTTAGGTTAGGTTGGGTTAGGTTAGGTTAGGTTAGGTTATGTTGGGTTAGGTTAGGTTAGGTTAGGTTGGGTGGGTTTGTTTGGGTTTGGTTTGGTTTGGTTTGGTTTGATTTGGTTTTATTAGGTTAGGTTAGGTTAGGTTTGGTTTGGTTTGGTTTGGTTTGGTTTCGTTTGGTTTGGTTTGGTTTCGTTTGGTTTGGTTTGGTTTCGTTTGGTTTGGTTTGGTTTGGTTTGGTATGGTTTGGTTTGGTTTGGTTTGGTTTAGTTTGGTTTGGTTTGGTTTCGTTAGGTTAGGTTAGGTTAGGTTAGGTTAGGTTACGTTAGGTTAGGTTGGGTAGGGTTCGTTAGGTTTGGTTTAGTTTGGTATGGTATGATTTGGTTTTGTTAGGTTAGGTTAGGTTAGGTTAGGTTTGGTTTGGTTTCGTTGGTTTGGTTTGGTTTGGTTTGGTTTGGTTTGGTTTGGTTTGGTTAGGTTAGGTTAGGTTAGGTTAGATTAGGATAGGTTAGGTTAGGTTAGGTTAGGTGAGGTGAGATGAGGTTAGGTTAGGGTAGGTTAGGTTAGGTTAGGTTCGGTTCGGTTCGGTTCGGTTCGTTTCGGTTCGGTTCGGTTCCGTTCCGTTCGGTTCCGCTCGGTTCGGTTCGGTTCGGTTTGGTTCGATTCGGTTAGGTTAGTTTAGGATAGGTTAGGTTACGTTAGGTTAGGTTATGTTAGGTTAGGTTTGGTTTGGTTTGATTTGGTTTGGTTTGATTTGGTTTGGTTTGGTAAGGTTAGGTTAGGTTAGGTTAGGTTAGGTTAGGTTAGGTAAGGTTAGGTTAGGTTAGGTTTGGTTTCGTTTGGTTTGGTTTGGTTTGGTTTGGTTTGGTTTGGTTAGGTTTGGCTTGGTTTGGTCTGGTCTGCTTTGGTTTGTTTTGGTTTGGTCTGGTTTGGTTAGGTTTGATGTGGTTTGGTTATGTTAGGTTCGGTTAGGTTAGTTTAGGTTAGGTTTGACTCGGTTTGGTTTGGTTTGGTTTGGTTTGGTTTGTTTAGGTTAGGTTAGGTTAGGTTAGGTTAGGTTAGGTTAGGTTAGGTTAGGTTTGGTTTGGTTTGGTTTTGTTTGGTTTCGTTTGGTTTGTTTTGGTTTGGTTTGGTTTGGTTAGATTAGGTTAGGTTAGGTTAGGTTAGGTTTGGTTAGGTTTTAATTGGTTTGGTTTGGTTTTGTTTTGTTTTGTTAGGTTTAAATAGTTTAGGTTAGGTTAGGTTTGCTTTGGTTTGGTTTGGTTTGGTTTGGTTTGGTTTCGTTTGGTTAGGTTAGGTTAGGTTAAGTTAGGTAAGGTTAGGTTAGGTTAGGTTACGTTAGGTTAGGTTAGGTTAGGTTGGGTTATGTTAGGTTAGGTTAGTTTGGGTTAGGTTTTGTTGGGTTGGGTTAGGTTAGGTTGTGTTTGGTGAGGTTAGGTCAGGTTAGGTTCGGTTAGGTTCGGTTAGGTTAGGTTAGGTTAGGTTAGGTTAGATTAGGTTAGGTTAGGTTTTGTTTGGTTTGGTTTTGTTTTGTTATGCTAAAATAGGTTAGGTTAGGTTAGGTTTGCTTTGGTTTGGTTTGGTTTGGTTTGGTTTGGTTCGGTTTGGTTTGGTTTGGTTTGGTTTGGTTTGGTTTCGTTAGGTTAGGATAGGTTAGGTTAGGTTAGGTTAGGTTAGGTTAGGTTTTGTTTGCTTTGGTTTGGTTTGCTTTGGTTTCGTTTTGTTAGGTTAAAATAGGTTAGGTTAGGTTAGGTTAGGTTTGCTTTGGTTTGGTTTGGTTTGGTTTGGTTTGGTTTGGTTTGGTTAGGTGTGGTTAGGTTAGGTTAGGTTAGGTTACGTTAAGTTAGGTTAGGTTTTGTTTGGTTTTGTTTGGTTTGGTTTGGTTAGGTTAGGTTAGGTTAGGTTAGGTTAAGTTAGGTGAGGTGAGGTTAGGTTAGGTTAGGTTAGGTTAGGTTTGGTTCGGTTCGGTTCGGTTCGGT
>NW_025728081.1:1910000-1912500 GCF_021461385.2 Schistocerca piceifrons
GTTAGGTTATGTTGGGTTTGGTTAGGTTAGGTTAGATTATGTTAGGTTAGGTTATGTTAGATTAGGTTGGTTCAGGTTAGGTTTAATTAGGTTTGTTTAGTTTAGGTTGGGTTTGGTTTGGTTTGGTTAGGTTTGGTTTGGTTAAGTTAGGTTAGGTTAGGTTTGGTTTGCTTAGGTTAGGTTAGGTTAGGTTAGGTTTCGTTTGGTTTGGTTTGGTTTAATTTGGTTTGGTTTGGTTTGGTTTGGTTTGGTTTGGTTTGGTTTTGTTAGGTTAGGTTAGGTTAGCTTAGGTTTGGTTTGGTTTGGTTTGGTTTGGTTTGGTTTTGTTTCGTTTTTTTTTGTTTGGTTTCGTTTGGTTTGGATTGGTTTCGTTTGGTTTCGTTTGATTTGGTTTGGTTTGGTTTGGTTTGGTTAGGTTTGGTTTGGTTAGGTTTGGTTAGGTTAGGTTAGGATAGGTTAGGGTAGGTATGGTTTGCTTAGGTTAGGTTAAGTTAAGTTAGCTTAGGTTATGTTAGGTTATGTTGGGTTTGGTTAGGTTAGGTTAGATTATGTTAGGTTAGGTTAGGTTAGGTTAGGTTGGTTCAGGTTTAGGTTTAATTAGGTTTGTTTAGTTTTGGTTGGGTTTGGTTTGGTTTGGTTAGGTTTGGTTAGGTTAGGTTAGGTTAGGTTAGGTTCGGTTTGCTTAGGTTAGGTTAGGTTAGGTTCCGTTTCGTTTGGTTTGGTTTGGTTTGGTTTGGTTTGGTTTCGTTTGGTTTGTATTGGTTTGTTTTGGTTTCGTTTGGTTTGGTTTGGTTTGATTTGGTTTGGTTTGGTTTGGTTTGGTTTCATTAAGTTAGGTTAGGTTAGGTTAGGTTAGGTTAGGTTAGGTTAGGTTAGGTTAGGTTAGGTTAGGTTGGGTAGGTTTGGTTAGGTTAGGTTTGGTTTGGTATGGTATGATTTGATTTGTTAGGTTAGGTTAGGTTAGGTTTGGTTTGGTTTGGTTGGTTTGGTTAGGTTTGGTTTGGTTTGGTTTGGTTTGGTTTGGTTTGGTTTGGTTTGAATTGGTTAGGTTTGGTTAGGTTAGGTTAGGTTAGTTTACGTTAGGTCAGGTTAGATTAGGTTTGGTTAGTTTAGGTTAGGTTAGGTTAGGTTAGGTTAGGTTAGGTTCGGTTTGGTTTGGTTTGGTTTGCTTTGGTTTGGTTTGCTTTGGTTTGGTTAGGGTAGGTTTGATTAGGTGAGGTTTGGTTAGGTTAGGTTTAGTTAGGTTAGGTTAGGTTATGTTACGCTAGGTAACGTTAGGCTAGGCTAGGCTAGGCTAGGCTAGGATATGTTAGGCTAGTTTAGGTTAGGCTAGGTTAGGCTCAGTTGGGTTGGGTTGGGTTGGGCTGGGTTGGGTTGGGTTGGGTCGTGTTGGGTTGGGTTGGGTTATGTTGGGTTGGGTTGGGTTAGGTTGGGTTGGGTTGGGTTGGGTTGGGTTGGGTTGTGTTGGGTTGGGTTGGGTTGGGTTGCATTGGGTTGGGTTAGGTTCGGTTAGGTTAGCTTAGGTTAGGTTACGTTAGGTTAGGTTAGGTTAGGTTAGGTTAGGTTTGGTTTTGTTTGGTTTGGTTTCGTTTGGTTTGGTTTGGTTTGGTTTGCTTTGCTTTGCTTTGCTTTGGATTGGTTTGGTTTGGTTTGAATTGGTTTGGTTTTCGTTTAGTTTGGTTTGGTTTGGTTTGGTTAGGTTAGGTTTGGTTAGGTTAGTTTAGGTTACGTTAGGTTAGGTTAGGTTAGGTTAGGTTAGGTTAGGTTTGGTTTGGTTTGTTTTGGTTTGGTTTGGTTTGGTTAGGTTAATTTAGGTTAGGTTTGGTTAGGTTTGGGTAGGTTAGGTTAGGTTAGGTTAGGTTAGGTTAGGTTAGGTAGGGTTAGGTTAGGTTAGGTTAGATTAGGTTAGGTTACGTTAGGTTAGGTTTGGTTTGGTTTGGTTTGGTTTAGTTTGGTTTGATTAGGTTTGGTTTGGTTTGGTTTGGTTTGGTTAGGTTAGGTTAGGTTAAGTTAGGTTAGGTTAGGTTTGGTTTGCTTAGGTTTGGTTTGCTTAGGTTTTGTTTGGTTTGGTTTCGTTTGGTTAGGTTTGCTTTGGTTAGGTTTGTTTTGGTTAGGTTTGTTTAGGTTACGTTAGGTTAGGTTAGGTTAGGTTAGGTTAGGTTAGGTTAGGTTAGGTTAGGTTAGGTTAGGTTAGGTTAGGTTATGTTAGGTTAGGTTAGGTTAGGTTAGGTTAGGTTAGGTTAGGTTTGGTTAGGTTAGGTTAGCTTAGGTTTGTTAGGTTAGGTTAGGTTAAGTTAGGTTTAGTTTGGTTTGTTTTGGTTTAGTTTGGTTTGGTTTGGTTAGGATATGTTAGGTTAGGATAAGTTAGGTTAGTTTGGGTTAGGTTGGGTTGGGTTGGGTTGGGTTGGGTTGCATTGGGTTGGGTTGGGTTAGGTTAGGTTAGGTTAGGTTAGGTTAGGTTAGGTTAGGTTAAGCTTGGTTAGGTTAGGTTTGGTTTGCT
>NW_025728081.1:1922500-1927500 GCF_021461385.2 Schistocerca piceifrons
TGTTGGATTCCTTTCATGTTTAATTTCTTAAATCTGTTGTCATTTACGGTATTAATTCCTCTCCTAAATTTACGGTGGCGTTTCTGAAAATATGGGAGGAAAATGGGTAGCCTCGGGCACCTTATGGTCGTTCACCTGTGAGTCTAGTATTTCGAATCCGACGCAAAGCTGACGGTTAATTCCAACGTTAAGGCCTCTTAATGACGATGGAACACACAAGTTGCGTCGCGATTCAATACATCGTCCTCCAGCCGTCTTGTCTCCAAGGGTCTATTGCGTAATTGGGCACCTTATGGTCCTTTTCCTGTGAGTGTAGTACTTCGAATCCGACGCAAAACTGACAGTTAATTGTAACGTTCTGAGCCTCTTAATGATGATGGAACACACAAATTGCGTCGAGATCCAGCACATCGTCCTCCAGCCAACTTGTCTCCAAGGGTCGACTGCTGCCTCGGGCACCTTATGGTCGTTCTCCTGTGAGTCTAGTATTTCGAATCGGACGCAAAACTGACCGTTAATTGTAACGTTCAGAGCCTCTTAATGACGATGTAAAACACAAATTACGTCGATATTCAATACATCGTCCTCCAGCCTTCTTGTCTCCAAGGGCCTATTGCTGCATCAAGCACATTATCGTCCTTCTCCTGTGAGTCTAGTTTAAAGAATCCGACGCAAAATTGACAGTTAATTGTAACGTTCAGAGCCTCTTAATAACATGGAACACACTAATTGCGTTGCGATTCAATACATCGTTCTCTAGCCCTAATGTCTCCAAGGGCCTGTCGCTGTGTCGGTCACCTCGTGGTTGTTCTCCTGTGAGTCTAGTTTTTCGAATCCGACGCAAGACATACAGTTAATTGTATCGTTCCGATCCTGCTAACGACGACGGAACACACAATCTGCGTCGCAATTCAATACATCGTCTTCCAGCCGACTAGTCTCCAACCGTCCATTGCGGTCTCGGGCACCTTATGGTCGTTCTCCTGTGAGTAGGTTAGGTTAGGTTAGGTTAGGTTAGGTTAGGCTAGGCTAGGCTAGGCTATGCTAGGCTAGGCTAGGCTATGCTAGGCTATGCTAGGCTAGGCCAGGCTAGGCTAGGCTTGGCTAGGCGAGGCTAGGCTAGGCTAGGCTATGCTAGGATAGGTTAGGCTAGTTTAACACTCTAAGCGCCAAGCCCGTAAAATTTACGGGCCTGGGATCGCGCGAAAATCACCAAGCCCGTAAAATTTACGGGCCGCTACATTTAATTTCATTCAAAACACTGCAACGTTATTTCTACGGGTTTGGCCAGCGCTATACGTTTTTCAGATGTTTATTAACAAAATGCGTCCATAGATGTCACGGCAGCGCTGTAATTCATGTTAAAACTTATCTTTGCGTTCTCAGTCTGTATATCATTCAGTTGTTTGTCATCATGTTTCGGCGCGGTTTATCAGACGCAGAAATTGCGGATTTGATCAATCATAGCGACACTCTGGATAATGTAGAGAGTGATTCAGACGATTCTGAATGCAATGGTGTGTTTGAAGGTACGTATTTCCGAATTTTCCACGTAATTGTGCAGTACGCACATATCTGTTGAACATGTGTAAACGATGTATGTAGTTACACATAATGTGATATTCTTTTTAGAAGACGAGATTGATGACAGTTTGTCTTCAGATGAAGACGAGAATGATGTTGAAGGTGTTGCTTCAAATCCAGCAGCTGTGCCGTATCCGAAAGACAGTGAGTGGACTGCAGTTGACACCTACCGACCTCTGCCTGTCAACACGACACCCAGGCAGATACTAGTGGATATTGATGAGTCGAGTTCTGTACTGGATTGCAGTAAAGTGTTCCTTACTGACAGTGACGTAAATGAACTCAAGAGACAGACAAATTTGTATGCATCACAGACAATACAGAAGAAAAGAAGAGGAAATAATCTGAAGCCCCATTCAGTTTTGAGTTCGTGGAAGCCAGTGACTATAAGTGAGATGAGGCGTTTCTTGGGTATTATTTTCCACATGTGTGTTTCGAAAAAGCCCAAAATTGCGGACCATTGGAGCACTAATCCTGTTCTTAGTTGTAACTTTTGTCCCCATGTCATGAGCCGTTTGCGTTTCACTCAGATACTGTCATGCTTGCATCTTGTTGACAATTCAAATCAGAAAAAACCAGGCGAAGATGGATTTCATCCACTTTACAAAGTTTTGCCATATTATAATAATTTGAAGGAGCGATGTATCCAGGCATATCGTCCCTCAGAAAAAGTGACAATTGATGAAGGAATTTGCCCATTTCGAGGTCGTGTGAGTTTCCGTGTTTACATGCAAAATAAGCCTCATAAGTATGGACTGAAAGTATATGCTGTTGCTGAAGCCAGTAGTGGCTATGTTGTAAATTTTGAAGTTTATGCTGGTAAGCATATTGTTGACAATTCTTCGTCTGCGGTTATTTTGCGATTGTTGTCTGACAGCAGCTTGCTGAACAAAGGCCACACTGTGTATTTAGATCGATTTTATTCCAGTCCAGAGCTATTTCAGCAACTGGCAGAGAAAGGCACTGGAGCTGTTGGTACTGTGAACAAATCCAGGAAAGGATTGCCTAAAGATTTAGTATCTGCTAAGCTGAAAAAGGGCGAAATGTCTTTTCGGCGTAAAGATAATGTATTGGCAATGAAGTGGAAAGATAAGAGAGATGTGTATACATTGTCTACAAGGCATCAAGCAACATTTGGTACGCATACTAAGAGAAATGGGTCTGTAGTATTGAAACCACTTCAGGTACTTGATTACAACCTCAATAAAATTGGAGTGGATATTGGAGACCAACGCCTGCAGTACAATCCGTTCCAGCACAGAACTGTGAAATGGTGGCGAAAATTATATTTCCATTTGCTGCTTATGGGAGTATCAAATGCATTTTGGCTGTACAATGCAGTGCACAGGAAGAAAATTACAATAACAGACTTTATAACAGTGCTTGCAGTTCAGCTTGTTGAAGACGACACACTTGAATTCATTCCAAGAAATGAAGGAACTGTAGGTCGGCTAACAAAGAGACATTTTTTGCAGCACATACCTGCAACTACTAAGAAGTATGCTGCTCGTGTGTGTCACGTGTGCAGTTCCAGGAGCAAGAAACAGAGTGGCAAGGCTTCTCGCAAAGAGACACGATACGAATGTGAACAGTGTGGCGTTGCACTCTGCCTGGAACCTTGCTTTAAAATTTTCCACACTAAAAAACAATATGATTCTGTGTGAAATTTATATGTAATACTGTATACTATCAGAAACATGTAATGTAGTGCCACAATTTTGGTTAAAAATAAATCACAATTGTATTCCCTTATTCGTATGACTTTTTCTAAATTCTTAAAACATCTAAGTGATTTCTATAACTGTACCTTAAAGCTGTGCATTGTAAAGTAGTTTCTTTCACTCAGAATTAAAGTAGAAATGTGCAGCTTCAAGATGGTACCAAATTTGCCACAATCCAAACAGTAGATTTGATGCAGTAATTTCTTTAATATTGGTAAAATTGCCCGGTTTCTAGGGACGGGTGCATAAAATAGGCCTGGTACAGAGAGTGTTAAGTTAGGATAGTTTAGGCTCGGTTGGGTTGGGTTTGGTTGGGTTGGGTTGGATTGGGTTGGTTGGGGTTGGGTTGGGTTGGGTTGGGTTGGGTTGGGTTGTGTTGTTTTGGGTTGTGTTGGGTTGCGTTTGTTTGGGTTGTGTTGGGTTGGGTTGGGTTGGGTTAGGTTAGGTTAAGTTACGTTAGGTTAGGTTTGGTTAGGTTAGGTTTTGTTAGGTTAGGTTTGGTTAGGTTAGGTTTGGTTAGGTTAGGTTAGGTTAGGTTAGGTTAGGTTACATTAGGTTAGGTTAGGTTAGGTTTGGTTTGGTTTGGTTTGGTTTCGTTTGGTATGGTTTGGTTTGGTTTGTTTTGGTTTCGTTTGGTTTGGTTTGGTTTGGTTTGGATTGGTTTGGTTTGGTTTGGTAAGGTTAGGTTAGGTTAGATTAGGTCAGGTTTGGTTAGGTTAGGTTAGGTTAGGTTATGTCAGGTTAGGTTAGGTTGGGTTAGGTTTGGTTAGGTTTGGCTTGGTCTGGTTTGGTTTGGTTTGGTTTTGTTAGGTTACGTTAGGTTAGTTTAGGTTAGGTTTGGTTTGGTTTGGTTTGGTTTGGTTTGGTTTGGTTAGGTTTGGTTAGGTTAGGTTAGGTTAGGATAGGTTAGGTTGGGTTAGTTTAGGTTTGGTTTGGTTTGGTTTGGTTTGGTTTGGTTTGGTCTGGTTTGGTTTGGGTTGGTCACGTTTGGTTAGGTTTGATCTGATTTGGTTATGTTAGGTTAGGTTAGGTTAGGTTTGGCTTGGTTTCTTTTGGTTTGGTTTGGTTTGGTTAGGATAGGTAAGGTGAGGTTAGGATAGGTTAGGTTAGGGTAGGTTAGATTAGGTGAGGTTGGGTTAGCATAGGTTAGGTTGGGTTAGGTTAGGTTTGGTTTGGTTTGGTTTGGTTTGGTTTGGTTTGGTCTGGTTTGGTTTGGGTTGGTCTCGTTTCATTAGGTTTGATCTGATTTCGTTATGTTAGGTTAGGTTAGGTTAGGTTAGGTTAGGTTAGGTTTGGTTTGGTTTGGTTTGGTTTGGTTTGGTTTGGTTTGGTTAGGTTAGGTAAGGTTAGGTTAGGTTAGGTTAGGTTAGGGTAGGTTAGATTAGGTTAGGTTGGGTTAGGTTTGGTCAGGTTAGGTTAGGTTAGGTTAGGTTTGGTTTGGTTTGGTTTTGTTTGGTTTGGTTTGGTTTGGTTTGGTATGGTTTGATTTGGTATGGTTTGGTTTGGTTAGGTTAGGTTAGGTTAGGTTAGGTTAGGTGGGTTAGATTAGGTTAGGTTACGTTAGGTGAGGTAAGGTTAGGTTAGGATAGGTTAGGTTAGGCTAGGTTAGGTTAGGCTAGGCTAGACTATGCTAGGCTAGGTTAGGCTAGGCAAGGCTAGGCTATGCTAGGCTAGGATAGGTTAGGTTAGTTTAGG
>NW_025728081.1:1935000-1937500 GCF_021461385.2 Schistocerca piceifrons
GCTTAGGTTTGGTTAGGTTAGGTTAGGTTAAGTTAGGTTTGGTTTGGTATGTTTTGGTTTGGTTTGGTATGGTTTGGTTAGGTTATGTTAGGTTAGGATAAGTTAGGTTAGGTTGGGTTAGGTTCGGTTGGGTTTTTGTTGGATTGGGTTGGGTTGGGTTGGGTTAGGTTAGGCTAGGTTAGGTTTGGTCAGGTTAGGTTAGGTTAAGTTAGGTTAGGTTAAGCTTGGTTTGCTTAGGTTTGGTTTGCTTAGGTTTTGTTTGGTTTGGTTTCATTTCGTTACGTTTGTTTGGTTAGGTTTGTTTTGGTTAGGTTTGTTTAGGTTTGCTTAATTTTGGTTAGGTTTGGGTAGGTTAGGGTAGGTTAGCTTAGGTTAGGTTAGGTTAGGTTAGGCTAGGTTAGGTTAGGTTTCGTTTGGTATGGTTTGGTTTGGTTTGGTTTGGTTTGGTTTGGTTTGGTTAGGTTTTGTTTGGTTAGGTTAAGTTAGGTTAGGTTAGGTTAGGTTAGGTTAGGTTAGGTTTGGTTTGGTTTCGTTTGGTTTGGTTTGTTTTGGTTTGGTTTGGTCCTATTTGGTTTGTTTTGGTCTGTTTTGGTCTGGTTTGGTTAGGTTAGGTTAGGTTGGGTTGGGTTACATTTGGTTTCTTTTCGTTTGGTTTGGTTTGGTTTGGTTTGGTTTAGTAAGGTTAGGTTGGGTTAGGTTAGGTTTGGTTTCGTTTGGTTTGGTTTGGTTTGGTTTGGTTAGGTTTGGTTTGGTTTTGTTAAATTAGGTTAGGTTAGGTTTAGTTTGGTTTGGTTTTGTTAGGTTAGGTTAGGTTAGGTTAGGTTTGGTTTGGTTTAGTTTGGTTTGGTTTGGTTAGGTTAGGTTAGGTTAGGTTTGGTTTGGTTAGGTTAGGTTAGGTTATGTTAGGTTTGGTTAGGTTAGGTTAGGTTAGGTTACTTTAGGCTAGGTTACGTTGGGTTATGTTATTTTAAGTTAGTGTTAGGTTAGGTTGAAAGGTCTCTGTTGGATTCCTTTCATGTTTAATTTCTTAAATCTGTTGTCATTTACGGTATTAATTCCTCTCCTAAATTTACGGTGGCGTTTCTGAAAATATGGGAGGAAAATGGGTAGCCTCGGGCACCTTATGGTCGTTCACCTGTGAGTCTAGTATTTCGAATCCGACGCAAAGCTGACGGTTAATTCCAACGTTAAGGCCTCTTAATGACGATGGAACACACAAGTTGCGTCGCGATTCAATACATCGTCCTCCAGCCGTCTTGTCTCCAAGGGTCTATTGCGTAATTGGGCACCTTATGGTCCTTTTCCTGTGAGTGTAGTACTTCGAATCCGACGCAAAACTGACAGTTAATTGTAACGTTCTGAGCCTCTTAATGATGATGGAACACACAAATTGCGTCGAGATCCAGCACATCGTCCTCCAGCCAACTTGTCTCCAAGGGTCGACTGCTGCCTCGGGCACCTTATGGTCGTTCTCCTGTGAGTCTAGTATTTCGAATCGGACGCAAAACTGACCGTTAATTGTAACGTTCAGAGCCTCTTAATGACGATGTAAAACACAAATTACGTCGATATTCAATACATCGTCCTCCAGCCTTCTTGTCTCCAAGGGCCTATTGCTGCATCAAGCACATTATCGTCCTTCTCCTGTGAGTCTAGTTTAAAGAATCCGACGCAAAATTGACAGTTAATTGTAACGTTCAGAGCCTCTTAATAACATGGAACACACTAATTGCGTTGCGATTCAATACATCGTTCTCTAGCCCTAATGTCTCCAAGGGCCTGTCGCTGTGTCGGTCACCTCGTGGTTGTTCTCCTGTGAGTCTAGTTTTTCGAATCCGACGCAAGACATACAGTTAATTGTATCGTTCCGATCCTGCTAACGACGACGGAACACACAATCTGCGTCGCAATTCAATACATCGTCTTCCAGCCGACTAGTCTCCAACCGTCCATTGCGGTCTCGGGCACCTTATGGTCGTTCTCCTGTGAGTAGGTTAGGTTAGGTTAGGTTAGGTTAGGTTAGGCTAGGCTAGGCTAGGCTATGCTAGGCTAGGCTAGGCTATGCTAGGCTATGCTAGGCTAGGCCAGGCTAGGCTAGGCTTGGCTAGGCGAGGCTAGGCTAGCCTAGGCTATGCTAGGATAAGTTAGGCTAGTTTAGGTTAGGATAGTTTAGGCTCGGTTGGGTTGGGTTTGGTTGGGTTGGGTTGGATTGGGTTGGTTGGGGTTGGGTTGGGTTGGGTTGGGTTGGGTTGGGTTGTGTTGTTTTGGGTTGTGTTGGGTTGCGTTTGTTTGGGTTGTGTTGGGTTGGGTTGGGTTGGGTTAGGTTAGGTTAAGTTACGTTAGGTTAGGTTTGGTTAGGTTAGGTTTTGTTAGGTTAGGTTTGGTTAGGTTAGGTTTGGTTAGGTTAGGTTTTGTTAGGTTAGGTTAGGTTACATTAGGTTAGGTTAGGTTAGGTTTGGTTTGGTTTGGTTTGGTTTCGTTTGGTATGGTTTGGTTTGGT
>NW_025728081.1:1965000-1980000 GCF_021461385.2 Schistocerca piceifrons
GTTTCGTTTCGTTTCGTTAGGTTAGTTTCGGTTACGTTAGGTTAGGTTAGGTTAGTTTGGGTTTGGTTGGGTTGTTTTGGGTTAGGTTAGGTTAGGTTAGGTTAGGTTAGATTAGGTTAGGTTTGGTTCGGTTTGGTTTGGTTTGGTTTGGTTGGTTTCGTTTGGTTTGGTTTCGTTTGGTTTGGTTTCGTTTAGTTTGGTTTATTTTGGTTTGGTTTGGTTTGGTTTGGTTTGTTTGGTTTGGTTTGGTTTGGTTTGGTTTGGTTTGGTTTGGTTTGGTTTGGTTTGGTTTGGTTTCGTTAGGTTAGGTTAGGTTAGGATAGGTTAGGTTAGGTTAGGTTAGGTTAGGTTAGGTTAAGTTAGGTTACGTTAGCTTAGGTTGGGTAGCTTTTGTTGGGTTTGGTTTGGTTCGGTTTGGGTTGGTTTGGTTTCGTTAGGTTAGGTTAGGTTAGGTTAGGTTAGGTTACGTTAGGTTAGGTTAGGTTACGTTAGGTTAGGTTAGGTTAGGTTAGGTTAAGTTAGGTTAGGTTATGTTGGGTAGGTTTGGTTAGGTTTGGTTTAGTTTGGTATGGTATGATTTGGTTTTGTTAGGTTAGGTTAGGTTAGGTTAGGTTTTTGTTTGGTTTGGTTTGGTTGGATTTGGTTAGGTGTGGTTAGGTTAGGTTAGGTTAGGTTAGGTTAGGTTTTGTTTGGTTTGGTTTGATTTGGTTTGGTTTGGTTTGGTTAGGATAGGTTAGGTTAGGTTAGTTTAGGTGAGGTTAGGTTAGGTTAGGTGAGGTGAGGTGAGGTTAGGTTAGGTTAGGTTAGGTTAGGTTAGGTTAAATTCGGTTCGGTTCGGTTCGGTTCGGTTCGATCCATTCCGTTCGGTTCTGTTCGGTTTTGTTTGGTTTGGTTTGGTTTGGTTTGGTTTGGTTTGGTTTGGTTAGGTTACGTTAGGTTAGGTTAGTTTGAGTTAGGTTAGGTTAGGTTAGGTTAGGTGATGTGATGTGAGGTTAGGTTAGGTTAGGTTAGATTAGGCTAGGTTAGGTTAGGTTCGGTTCGGTTAGGTTCGGTTACGTTAGGTTAGGTTAGGTTAGGTTGGGTTAGGTTAGGTTAGGTTTTAATTGGTTTGGTTTGGTTTTGTTTGGTTTTGTTTTAATAGGTTAAAAATAGGTTAGGTTAGCTTAGGTCTGCTTTGGTTTGGTTTGGTTTGGTTTGGTATGGTTTGCTTTGGTTAGGTTAGGTTAGGTTAGGTTAGTTTACGTTAGGTTAGGTTAGGTTAGGTTAGGTGAGGTGAGGTTAGGTTATGTTAGGTTAGGTTAGGTTAGTTTCAGTTCGGTTCGGTTCGGTTCGGTTCGGTTTGGTTCGCTTCCATTCCGTTCGGTTCCGTTCGATTCGGTTCGATTCAGTTTGGTTCGGTTCGGTTCCATTTGGTTCGGTTCGGTTAGGTTAGTTTAGGTTAGGTTAGGTTAGGTTAGGTTAGGTTATGTTAGGTTAGGTTAGGTTAGGTTTTGTTTGGTTTGGTTTGGTTTGGTTTGTATTGGTTAGGTTAGGTTGGGTTAGGTTAGGTTAGGTTAGGTTAGGTTAGGTTAGGTTAGGTTAGGTTGGGTTTGGTTTGGTTTGGTTTGGTTTGGCTTGGTTTTGTTTGGTTAGGTTTGGCTTGGTTTGGTCTGGTCTGGTTTGATTTGTTTTGGTTTTGTCTGGTTTGGTTAGGTTTGTTTTGGTTTGGTTTGGTTTGGTTTGGTTCGGTTTGGTTAGGTTACTTTAGTTTAGGTTAGGTTAGGTTAGGTTAGGTTAGGTTAGGTTAGGTTTTGTTTGGCTTGGTTTGGTTTGGTTTGGTTTTGTTTTGTTAGGTTAAGATAGGTTAGGTTATGTTAGGTTAGCTTTGCTTTGGTTTGGTTTGGTTTGATTTGGTTTGGTTTGGTTAGGTGTGGTTAGCTTAGGTTAGGTTAGGTTAGGTTAGGTTAGGTTAAGTTAGGTTAGATTTTGTTTGGTTTTGTTTGGTTTGGTTTGGTTTATTTGGTAAGGTTAGGTTAGGTTAGGTTAGGTTAAGTTAGGTGAGGTTAGGTTAGGTTAGGTTAGGTTAGGTTAGGTTCGGTTCGGTTCGGTTCCGTTCCATTCGGTTCGGTTCGGTTCGGTTCCGTTCCGTTCGGTTCCGTTCTGTTCGGTTCGGTTCGGTTTGGTTAGGTTAGTTTAGGTTAGGTTAGGTTAGGTTAGGTTAGGATATGTTAGGTTAGGTTAGGTTAGGTTTGGTTTAATTTGGTTTGGTTTGTATTGGTTAGGTTAGGTTACGTTAGGTTAGGTTAGGTTAGGTAAGGTTAAGTTAGCTAAGGTTATGTTAGGTTAGGTTTGGTTTGGTTTGGTTTGGCTTGGTTTTGTTTGGTTAGGTTTGGCTTGGTTTGGTCTGGTCTGGTTTGATTTGTTTTGGTTTGATCTGGTTTGGTTAGGTTTGATCCAGTTTGGTTATGTTAGGTTAGCTTAGGTTAGTTTAGGTTAGGTTTGGTTTGGTTTGGTTTGGTTTGGTTTGGTTTCGTTTGGTTTGTTTTGGTTTGGTTTGGTTAGGTTAGGTTAGGTTGGGTTAGGTTAGGTTACGTTACGTTAGGTTAGGTTAGGTTGGGTTAGGTTAGGTTAGGTTAGGTTAGGTTAGGTTAGGTTAGGTTAGGTTAGGTTGGGTTTGTTTGGGTTGGTTTGGGTTAGGTTAGGCTAGGTTAGGTTATGTTAGGTTAGGTTAAGTTAGGTTGGGTAGGTTTGGTTAGGTTTGGTTTGGTTTGGTATGGTATGATTTGGTTTTGTTAGGTTAGGTTAGGTTAGGTTTGGTTTGGTGTGGTTGGTTGGGTTTGGTTTGGTTTGGTTTTTTTTGGTTATGTTTGGTTTGGTTTGGGTAGGTTAGGTTAGGTTAGTTTAGGTTAGATTAGGTTAAATTAGGTTAGGTCAGGTTAGGTTAGGTTTGGTTAGGTTAGGTTTGGTTTGGTTTGGTTTGGTTTGGTTTGGTCTGGTTTCGTATGGTTTGGTTTGGTTTGGTTTGGTTTGGTTAGGTTAGGTTAGGTTAGGTTAGGTTAGGTTAGGTTAGGTTGGGTTTGGTTGGGTTGGTTTGGGTTAGGTTAGGTTAGGTTAGGTTAGGTTAGGTTAGATTAGGTTAGGTTTGGTTTTTGTTTGGTTTGGTTTGGTTTCGTTTGGTTTGGTTTGGTTGGTTTCGTTTGGTTTGGTTTGGTTTCGTTTCGTTTGGTTTGGTTTCGTTTAGTTTGGTTTATTTTTGTTTGGTTTCGTTTGGTTTGGTTTGGTTTCGTTTGGTTAGGGTAGGTTAGGTTGGGTTAGGTTAGGTTAATTTAGTTTGGGTTAGGTTGGTTTGGGTTGGGTTAGGTTAGGTTAGGTTAGGTTAGGTTAGGTTAGGTTAGGTTATGTTAGGTTAGGTTAGGTTCGGTTCGGTTACGTTCGGTTAGGTTAGGTTAGGTTACGTTAGGTTAGGTTAGGTTAGGTTTTGTTTGGTTTGGCTTGGTTTTGTTTGGTTTTGTTTTGTTAGGTTAAAATAGGTTAGGTTAGGTTTGGTTTGGTTTGGTTTGGTTTGGTTAGGTGTGGTTAGTTTAGGTTAGGTTAGGTTAGGTTAGGTTAGGTTTGGTTTGGTTTGGTTTGGTTTCGTTTGGTTTGATTTCGTTTCGTTTCGTTTGGTTTGGTTTGGTTTGTTTTTGATTGGTTTGGTTTGGTTTGGTTTGATTCGGTTTGGTTTGGTTTGGTTAGGTGTGGTTAGGTTAGGTTAGGTTAGGGTAGGTTAGGTTAGGTTAAGTTAGGTTAGGTTTTGTTTGGTTTTGTTTTGTTTGGTTTGGTTTGGTTTGGTTTGGTTAGGTTAGGTTAGGTTAGGTTAGGTTATGCTAGGTTAAGTTAGGTGAGGTGAGGTTAGGTTAGGTTAGGTTCGGTTCGGTTCGGTTCCGTTCGGTTCGGTTCGGTTCGGTTCCGTTCCGTTCCGTTCTGTTCCGTTCCGTTCGGTTCGGTTCGGTTCGGTTTGGTTTGGTTCGGTTAGGTTAGTTTAGGTTAGGTTAGGTTAGGTTAGACTAGGTTATGTTAGGTTAGGTTAGGTTAGGTTTGGTTTGGTTTGTATTGTTTAGATTAGGTTAGGTTAGGTTAGGTTAGGTTTGGTTTGGTTTGGTTTGGTTTGGCTTGGTTTTGTTTGGTTAGGTTTGGCTTGGTTTGGTCTGGTCTGGTTTGATTTGTTATGGTTTGGTCTGGTTAGGTTCGGTTTGGTTTGGTTTGCTTTGGTTTGGTTTGGTTTGAAACGTCCCCTTTGAACAATTTATACAGGACTGTGCTTAACCTGACACACAATATTTTTAGCGCAACGCAATCTGACTATCAAAGATCCCTGCAAAAGAATGGCCCTGACTAACATTAAACTATACCTTTCACATATCACTTACCTCACAAAAATCGTCGCTGCTCAAGCTACTGCAATACAGCGAGCGCCACTACTGCCAGCTAAATAAAAGATTCAAACTATGGAAGGCACTAACTACTGATAGGGATAGTTAGCAAATGAAAGATATTAATAGAGAACCAACAATGTATTTACCTTGATATCATCACAAGTCATAATATATATATCAGTTCATGACAAATTACAAACCTCCGCCATCTCTCTCCCCACATCCACCACTGCTGGCGGCTCACCTCCAACTGCGCAACGCTACGCGCTGTTCACAGCCAGCTGCCGCTGCCCAACACTACAATGGTAGACAACAATGCAAACTAGCCACAGACTGCACACAGCACAGCCAGTGATTTTTATATTGAGCGCTACGTAACGTTGCCAATAAGAAAACATAAACAGCCTACTTACATAGAGAAAACATAAACAGCCTACTTACATAGAGAAAACATAAACAGCCTACTTACATAGCCCCCATGCTCCCCACAAAAATTTTTACAAATTGGTTTGGGCAGTGCCCAATACAGATTTGAAAAAAATTTTTCATAATTACAATAGCAAAGATATCAAATGCACACACTTATTGATACAACGTTGGTCAAAAGCTAAAATTTTGTCACAGTCCATAAAGACAGTTCTGATTCATCACAGTAAAATAGCAGTGTTTTTCTCAAAGTCTAAGCAGTAAAAGAAAATGCACACAGAAGTAGTGGATTTCCATGCAGTCTTGAAGAAGTAGTGTTGTCCTTCCAACGGAAAGACAGTGCTGGCTCTTGACATGCTGACAGGTAATGGGCCACAATGGAGCAAACCCACAGCAGAGTCATTCGAAGTTTTGAAGAGTATTGGTAGGTAAGTCATCACAGAGCGGACCCACTGTAGTCCTGGTAGAGAGTATGGTATTGGTGGGCCACCAGAGGTGCAGACCCACTGCAGTCCTTGTAGAAATAATGGTATTGATGGATCATCAAAGATGTAGACCCACTGTAGTCCTTGAAGAGATGGATAGCAGCCATCTGTTGTGACTGTGCAGGTGCACAATTACCATTGAAGAGTCTTGCGGATAATATAGCAAGTCCATAAACCACCACTTGTGCACTCACAAAGTTTTTGAAATTGTCCTTAGAACCAGCAATGCTGTTATCCAGTCCCTTGCTGAGTTATTAACACACGTGCAAACACTAACAGTCCCTACTTCTCACATATTGTCCACATACTATGACCAACAGAAACGTGTGCAGTGAAATGTAACTAACAAGTTAATAATGTCATGAACTGGTGACAATTACAATTTTATAACATAAGAATACAATAACAAAGGTACAAAATACATCATTTAAACATAATAATACAGATAACATTTGTAGTACAGGCTTTACAAAAGAATAGAAATAAACATATACATCAGTGTTACAAAAATAGTGACATAAGTACATACATAAAATAATGAGAATAGTTTTCGAAACAGTAATTTCACACATGAACATTGAAACAGAACAGAATTGTAAACAACTTTACAAAGAAAATAACATATTATTAATGCAACTTATATTTGAGGATAACAGTATTCCTCCTCATAGTGAATATAGCTTAGTATTAGAAGAGAAAAAAATTCTATGAAACAGTACACAGAGACAGGAAGAAAACAAATACTCAAGGGTACACAAACACATAGTGGGATAACACCAATAGGAAAGGACAGGGTTCGTTTTCAGTGTAACATTTGGTACTGCAGTCCAACCCAAAACTTCATATATCTTTCCTCTTATTTCATCCTTTGTTTCCACCAAAAAAAATTCTATCTAAGCATGCTTTCTGTATTTATATGTTCACACATTTCTTACCTCAACATTTATTTCCAAGAAAATCCTACCTATACCTGTTTTCTCAGTGCATTTCTTCCAATTCATCGCAACTCATTCTCTTAGAGGCTACCCCCTCTTAAGCTAACTTAAATCTACTGAGCTCAGATGCTAAACTAAGGGACGAGGCAATGCAGCATCACATAACAATTAATATAAACAGCAATTACCAAAAAATTGGAAAATTGCAAAGCAAGCTACCGTAAATCTAAATTAACAGATAAAATGCAAAATTACAACTAATATGAGCCAATGTGCAGCAACATGAAAAATCAATGAGTAGTAAAATTGGCTTAGCAGAGTAACACAAATTAAAGTTCAGTAGCACTATGCCTGGCAAACAGCAGCTTATATCTAAACATGACATAGCTCAAGAAGAAAAAATATTACAGTAAAAACAACAATGCAGATAAGGGAAATGTATATTCACATCTTAATGTCTATGTAATTAAAGTGGTGCACCACAAGAAGTTATTCTACCAAAAGTTACCAATTACTTGAAAAGAAAATTATGAATGCAGTTACTAGTTCCTTCTTATTGTTCTTTCCTTTCCAAGTGCTCCTTTTTTAAAGAATGTGGATCATAAAATAATTATTTAATAGATCTGTTGACAGAAAGTGTTCACATTAGCAAATGCATTTCATTTTATAAAAGCAATGCTGCAACACAGCTGGAAAACAGATGTCAAATGAAATAAGCAACTATGAAAAGCAAAGCATAAAAATATCATTCAGTAGTCATGTGACATTTCGTAAGTTATTAGAAATTCTCTCAACTCTCATAGAAAGACGCTTGTCATAATCAGGTGTGCAGATGTAAAAATATTTCTTGTCATTTTATTAGGCATTTCAGTAAATATCGTAAATTAAGAGCTAGTGTAATCATATGTTTTCAAGTTCGACCGTGTCGTTTTTGCGATGCTTTCTCTAATGGAATGACAATGGCCAGGATAATGGCGTTACCTTTCTTTTTTTTTTTCTTCCTGTGCTCTGAAAGGCACGCGCTAATGACTTTTTCTCCAGGCGTCTGACACAGCTGGGTGCCCGCGACGCATTACGTGCAGGTGGTCACTTAACTTTCGTACGGAAATATTTACGACAGCAATTTTCGCTAAAGTGACAGTCTCACATAAAAATACTTCACAGGTCAAGAATTAGCGTTGCAAATCTGTAGAAACAAAATCCTATGAATATAACAGTGTCCAAAAAATGTTCAGTGGCATTGTGATACATTCACACATGATTCACACATGTCATAACTCTTAAAGTACGATTCTTGGTTTCCAACATCCTTTTTCACAAGACAAGAGTCCCTACCCACTATTCATTACTCCTTACCTCATTATACATATACATATTCGTCGACACTTCTTCAATATTTCATCGTGAGAAATACGTAGCATAATAAACATTCCTCAACAACATAATACACATCGTCGTCGTAATAACAACATCATAACACTTCAGTCAAATCTCAAAATCGTCGTAACTTCCTCCAATAATTTCTAAGCCTAAAATAATTCTCTGCTGATGTCAAAAGTGTCAGCTGCCTCAAACGTACTTTAAAAATCATGATCTCATACCAAATACATCATTCAAAGCTCTCATAGTATCACAATGATTCCGAAAAAATATGAACAGTTTACAAAGTACAGACAAAATACAGTTTCATAAGTGTGAAGTTATCCAACGGTGTAATTACGTAAACATCTGTCACTGCCGTAGTAAAAAGTTTGTCTCTCTCAGTTCAATGATCAGATAGCTGTGTAATTTATGTGTTAGAGAAATATGGTACCGATGTGTTAAATTGTATAAGCAAATACCATATTAGCTAGGGCTCCTTGTGCTTGCCAAACACTTGGTACACAAAGTAAGCGTGTACCCCCCTGAGGATAAATGTAATTATACCCTCAGGTGTTACAAATTACAGCAATGGAATGAAATGTATCACGGGAAACTTTCTTTGTAATTAAAAAATCTTTGAAAATAAGTGTTTTAAGTATAAAATTGATCACTTAAATACGTGTACTGTAGCGCTAAATGTGCGTCTTGTTGCAACATAATCTGTGTGGAAGTGTCGTAGTTATCGTCCTCCGAAAGCTACGTTCTGCAGAAGTCAATGTACTTACCTCATAATACACAAAAGTGAAATGCTTTGCGTATAGATATCATACTTATTACGCTTATTGCCGTGATGAAGAAAGTAATGTGCTGTAACGTATTGTTGTGCTACAGAAAAGGCTGTCTCCTTGTAGCTATACCATAAAAGTTACTACTAAAACATGTTTTACTTTCCAGAATAATACAGAAAAACTGTGCAGATATAAAACAGATACACCACAAAAGCAACATTGTAAATTGTCACTCATTAGTAGCGTCGTGATAAAACCGTGTAGTTGTCACATAAACTAACCACTGTGTCGTCTGGTATCTCACAGAAAGTACTTTAAACCCAGAATGTATTTTCAAGTAAACCAAAATGTTGCATTAAAATCTCATTAGCAGTACTGGTAAATGTTCTAATCGTACAACTAACAAGCAAGAATGTACACACACAATTACACTGTGTCGTCAGTTCGCAATAACAATGCATTCGTAATTTCTGTTTAAATAAATTCTCTTGGTTCTTGGCTGGATATTGAACTTCAAACATTGTTGCATGGTAACAGTTTCTAAAGCATACTAGTAACGTGAAGTGAAACGTTTTATGGCAAAGACAAAGTTAAAAAGCAGATTATCTTTCAATAAACGGTTTTACATGTGAAATATGGTGTAAACCTTTACTCTTCCTAGTACGCAGAATTTCAACTTGAATGCAATTATCATGCGGTATTCGCCCGTAAAGAATACTGGAATCTTGCTCAAGGTTAGCGTCAATGTTATTTTTCTCTGAGCCAGCCGGCGCACGCGGCTGCCTGCGGTGTGAGTCATTGTCTGTTTCTTTGTTGGCGCGCGTCGTAATTGGGATTAGGAGACCTAACTTCCACAAATTCGCCTTGACGAGAGGGCCCTGCCCTGTTTGAATCCCGCCAGTTCTGATGCAATTCAGGTCTGTCGTTACGATCATATCGTCTGTCGTCATGTCGGTAGATTCCATAGTTTCTTTCTTGTCGCTCACATGGTGGAGAATTTCTCCCTGAATCGTAACTGCGCGCTGGTCCGTTGCGTCTAAAGTTATTAGCGCAACGCAATCTGACTTTCAAAATTCCCTACAAAACAATGGCCCTGACTAACATTTAACTATACCTTTCACAAATCACTTACCTCACAAAAATCTTCGCTGCTCAAGCTACTGCAATACAGCGAGCGCCACTACTGCCAGCTAAATAAAAGATTCAAACTATGGAAGGCACTAACTACTGATAGGGATAGTTAGCAAATGAAAGATACTAATAGAGAACGAACAATGTATTTACCTTGATATCATCACAAGTCATAATATATATATCAGTTCATGACAAATTACAAACCTCCGCCATCTCTCTCCCCACATCCACCACTGCTGGCGGCTCACCTCCAACTGCGCAACGCTACGCGCTGTTCACAGCCAGCTGCCGCTGCCCAACACTACAATGGCAGACAACAATGCAAACTAGCCACAGACTGCACACAGCACAGCCAGTGATTTTCATATTGAGCGCTACGTAACGTTGCCAATAAGAAAACATAAACAGCCTACTTACATAGCCCCCATGCTCCCCACAAAAAATTTTACAAAATATTTTATGGGCAGTGGCCAATAATGATTTGATAAAATTTTTCATAATTACAACAACAAACATGTCAAATGCACACACTTATTGATACAATGTTGGTCAAAAGCTAAAATTTTCTCACAGTCCATAAAGACAGTCCTAATCGTACATAACAGGAGAATAGCAGTGTTTTTCTCAAAGTCTGAGCAGTAAAAGAAAATGCACACAGAAGTAGTGGATTTCCATGCAGTCTTGAAGAAGTAGTGTTGTCCTTCCAACGGAAAGACAATGCTGGCTCTTGACATGCTGACAGGTAATGGGCCACAATGGAGCAAACCCACAGCAGAGTCATTCGAAGTTTTGAAGAGTATTGGTAGGTAAGTCATCACAGAGCGGACCCACTGTAGTCCTGGTAGAGAGTATGGTATTGGTGGGCCACCAGAGGTGCAGACCCACTGCAGTCCTTGTAGAAATAATGGTATTGATGGATCATCAAAGATGTAGACCCACTGTAGTCCTTGAAGAGATGGCCAGCAGCCATCTGTTGTGACTGTGCAGGTGCACAATTACCATTGAAGAGTCTTGCGGATAATATAGCAAGTCCATAAACCACCACTTGTGCACTCACAAAGTTTTTGAAATTGTCCTTAGAACCAGCAATGCTGTTATCCAGTCCCTTGCTGAGTTATTAACACACGTGCAAACACTAACAGTCCCTACTTCTCACATATTGTCCACATACTATGACCAACAGAAACGTGTGCAGTGAAATGTAACTAACAAGTTAATAATGTCATGAACTGGTGACAATTACAATTTTATAACATAAGAATACAATTACAAAGGTACAAAATACATCATTAAAAACATAATAATACAGATAACATTTGTAGTACAGGCTTTACAAAAGAATAGAAATAAACATATACATCAGTGTTACAAAAATAGTGACATAAGTACATACATAAAATAATGAGAATAGTTTTCGAAACATTAATTTAACACATGAACATTGAAACAGAACAGAATTGTAAACAACTTTACAAAGAAAATAACATATTATTAATGCAACTTATATTTGAGGATAACAGTATTCCTCCTCATAGTGAATATAGCTTAGTATTAGAAGAGAAAAAAAATTCTATGAAACAGTACACAGAGACAGGAAGAAAAAAAATACTCAAGGGTACACAAACACATAGTGGGATAACACCAATAGGAAAGGACAGGGTTCGTTTTCAGTGTAACATTTGGTACTGCAGTCCAACCCAAAACTTCATATATCTTTCCTCTTATTTCATCGTTTGTTTCCACCAAAAAAAATTCTATCTAAGCATGCTTTCTGTATTTATATGTTCACACATTTCTTACCTCAACATTTATTTCCAAGAAAATCCTACCTAAACCTGTTTTCTCAATGCATTTCTTCCAATTCATCGCAACTCATTCTCTTAGAGGCTACCCCCTCTTAAGCTAACTTAAATCTACTGAGCTCAGATGCTAAACTAAGGGACGAGGCAATGCAGCATCACATAACAAATCAACACAAACAGCAATGCAAAAAAATGCAAATTGGCAAAGCTAGCAGCATAAATGAGCAAAAGTCAAATTCAATAACACTATGCCTGGCAAACAGCAGCAACTTATACCTAAACATGACATAGCGCAAGCAGAAAAAATATTACACTAAACAACAATGCAGATAAGGGAAATGTATATTCACATCTTAATGTCTATGTAATTAAAGTGGTGCACCACAAGAAGTTATTCTACCAAAAAGTTACCAATTACTTGAAAAGAAAATTATGAATGCAGTTACTAGTTCCTTCTTATTGTTCTTTCCTTTCCAAGTGCTCCTTTTTTAAAGAATGTGGATCATAAAATAATTATTTAATAGATCTGTTGACAGAAAGTGTTCACATTAGCAAATGCATTTCATTTTATAAAAGCAATGCTGCAACACAGCTGGAAACCAGATATCAAGTGAAATAAGCAATTACGCAAACCAAAGCATAAAAACATCATTCAATAGTCATGTGGCATTTCGTAAGTCAGTAGCTCGCAACTCTCATAGAAAGACACTTGTCATTATCAGGTTTGCAGATGTACGAATATTTCCCATCAGTTCATAAGCATTTCAGCAATTAGCACAAAGTGCGAGTAATCATATGTTTTCAAGTAACGAGGGTGTCGCATGAGCGATGAAAGGCACACCCTAATGGCTTGTTCTCCAGGTGTTTTCCTGTGCTCTGAAAGGCACGCGCTAATGCCTTTTTCTCCAGGCGTCTGACACAGCTGGGTGCCCACGACGCATTATGTGTAGGTGGTCCGTTAACTTTCTTACGGAAATATTTACGACAGCAGTTTCCGCTACAGAGACAGTCGCATATAAAGATATTTAACAGGTCAAGAATTTGCGTTACAAATCTGTAGAAACAAAATGCTATTGATATAACAGTGTCCAAAAAAAATTTTCGTCTGCATTGTAATACATTCACGCATTTACGCACATTTCATAACTCTTAAAGTACGATTTGTTCATCACAGTAAAATAGTGTTTTTTTCAAAGTCTGAGCAGTAGAAGAAAATGCACACAGAAGTAGTGGATTTCCATGCAGTCTTGAAGAAGTAGTGTTGTCCTTCCAACGGAAAGTCAGTGCCGGCTCTTGACATGCTGACAGGTAATGGGCCACAATGGAGCAAACCCACAGCAGAGTCATTCGAAGTTTTGAAGAGTATTGGTAGGTAAGTCATCACAGAGCGGACCCACTGTAGTCCTGGTAGAGAGTATGGTATTGGTGGGCCACCAGAGGTGCAGACCCACTGCAGTCCTTGTAGAAATAATGGTATTGATGGATCATCAAAGATGAAGACCCACTGTAGTCCTTGTAGAGATAATGGTATTGGTGAGTCATCAAAGATGCAGACCCACTGTAGTCCTTGTAGAGATAATGGTATTGGTGGGCCACCTGAGGTGCAGACCCACTGTAGTCCTGGTATAGACGGCCAGCCGCCATCCGTTGCGACTGTGCAGGTGCACAACCACCATCGAAGATTCTTGCAGAGAATATAGCAAGTCCATAAACCACCACTTGTGCACTCAGAAAGTTTTTCTTTTAATTGTCCTTAGAACCAGCAATGCTGTTATCCAGTCCCTTGCTGAATTACCAACACACGTGCAAACACTATCAGTCCCTACTTCTCACATATTGTCCACATAGTCTTGCGGAGAATATAGCACATTAAACTATACCTTTCACAAATCACTTACCTCACAAAAGTCTTCGCTGCTCAAGCTACTGCAATACAGCGAGCGCCACTACTGCCAGCTAAATAAAAGATTCAAACTATGGAAGGCACTAACTACTGATAGGGATAGTTAGCAAATGAAAGATATTAATAGAGAACGAACAATGTATTTACCTTGATATCATCACAAGTCATAATATATATATCAGTTCATGACAAATTACAAACCTCCGCCATCTCTCTCCCCACATCCACCACTGCTGGCGGCTCACCTCCAACTGCGCAACGCTACGCGCTGTTCACAGCCAGCTGCCGCTGCCCAACACTACAATGGCAGACAACAATGCAAACTAGCCACAGACTGCAAACAGCACAGCCAGTGATTTTCATATTGAGCGCTACGTAACGTTGCCAATAAGAAAACATAAACAGCCTACTTACATAGAGAAAACATAAACAGCCTACTTACATAGAGAAAACATAAACAGCCTACTTACAGGTTTCGTTAGGTTAGGTTAGGTTAGGTTAGGTTAGGTTAGGTTAGGTTAGGTTATGTTAGGTTAGGTGAGGTTAAGTTAGGTTAGGTTAGGTTAGGTTAGGTTCGGTTCGGTTCGGTTCGGTTCCGTTCGGTTCGGTTCGGTTCGGTTCGGTTCCGTTCGGTTCCGTTCGGTTCGGTTCGGTTTGGTTCGGTTCGGTTAGGTTAGTTTAGGTTAGGTTAGGTTAGGTTAGGTTAGGTTAGGTTAGGTTAGGTTAGGTTTTGTTTGGTTTGGTTTGGTTTGGTTTTGTTTTGTTTTGTTAGGTTAAAATAGGTTAGTTTAGGTTAGGTTAGGTTAGGTTATGTTAGGTTAGGTTTGGTTAGGTTAGGTTAGGTTAGGTTAGGTTAGGTTAGGTTAGGTTAAGTTAGGTGAGGTGAGGTTAGGTTAGGTTAGGTTAGGTTAGGTTAGGTTCGGTTTGGTTCAGTTCGGTTCCGTTCGGTTCGGTTCGGTTCGGTTCGGTTCCGTTCCGTTCGCCTCGGTTCGGTTCGGTTTGGTTCGGTTCGGTTAGGTTAGTTTAGGTTAGTGTAGGTTAGGTTAGGTTAGGTTATATTAGGTTAGGTTAGGTTTGGTTTGGTTTGGTTTGGTTTGTATTGGTTAGGTTAGGTTAGGTTAGGTTAGGTTAGGTTAAGTTAGGCTACCTTAGGTTAGGTTAGGTTAGGTTTGGTTTGGTTTGGTTTGGTTTGGCTTGGATTTGTTTGGTTAGGTTTGGCTTGGTTTGGTTTCGTTACGTTAGGTTAGGTTAGGTTAGGTTAGGTTCTGTTAGGTTAGGTTAGGTTATGTTAGGTCAGGTTAGGTTGGGTAGTTTTGGTTAAGTTTGGTTTGGTTTGGTATGGTATGATTTGGTTTTGTTAGGTTAGGTTAGGTTAGATTAGGTTTGGTTTAGTTTGGTTGGTTTGGTTTGCTTTGGTTTGGTTTAGTTTGGTTAGGTTTGGTTAGGTTTGGTTAGGTTTGGGTAGTTTAGGTTAGGTTAGGTTAGGTTAGATTAGGTTAGGTTAGGTTAGGTTAGGTCAGGTTAGGTTAGGTTTGGTTAGGTTAGGTTTGGTTTGGGTTGGTTTGGTTTGGTCTGGTTTGGTTTGGTTTGGTTTGACTTGGTTTGGTTTGGTTTGGTTTGGTTAGGTTTGGTTAGGTTAGGTTATGTTAGGTTGGGTTAGATTAGGTTAGGTTAGGTTAGGTGAGGTAAGGTTAGGTTAGGTTAGGTTAAGTTAGGCTAGGTTAGGTTAGGCTAGGCTAGGCTATGCTAGGCTAGGTTAGGCTAGGCTAGG
>NW_025728081.1:2020000-2022500 GCF_021461385.2 Schistocerca piceifrons
AGGTTAGGATGGGTTAGGTTAGGTTAGGTTTGGTTTGGTTTGGTTTCGTTTCGTTTGGTTTGGTTTGGTTTGGTTTGGTTTGGTTTGGTTTGGTTTCTTTTGGTTTGGTTTCGTTGGGTTAGGTTAGCTTAGGTTAGGTTATGTTAGGTTAGGTTAGGTTAGGTTAGGTTAGGTTAGGTTAGGTTAGGTTGGGTTGGTTTGGTTGGGTTTGGTTTGGTTTGGTTTGGTTTGGTTTGGTTTGGTTTGGTGTCGTTAGGTTAGGTTAGGTTAGGTTAGGTTAGGTTAGGTTAGGTTAGGTTGGGTAGGTTTGGTTAGGTTTGGTTTAGTTTGGTATGGTATGATTTGGTTTTGTTAGGTTGGGTTGGGTTAGGTTAGGTTTGGTTTGGTTTGGTTGGTTTGGTTTGGTTTGGTTTGGTTAGGTTTGGTTAGGTTAGTTTAGGTTAGGTTACTATAGGTTAGGTTAGGTTAGGTTAGGTTAGGTTAGGTTTGGTTTGGATTGGTTTGGTTTGGTTTCGTTTGGTTTGGTTTGGTTTCGTTTGGTTTGGTTTGGTTTGGTTTGGTATGGTATGGTTTGGCTTGGTTTGGTTTGGTTTGGTTTGGTTTGGTTTGGTGTCGTTAGGTTAGGTTAGGTTAGGTTAGGTTAGGTTAGGTTAGGTTAGGTTGGGTAGGTTTGGTTAGGTTTGGTTTAGTTTGGTATGGTATGATTTGGTTTTGTTAGGTTAGGTTGGGTTAGGTTAGGTTTGGTTTGGTTTGGTTGGTTTGGTTTGGTTTGGTTTGGTTAGGTTTGGTTAGGTTAGTTTAGGTTAGGTTACTATAGGTTAGGTTAGGTTAGGTTAGGTTAGGTTTGGTTTGGATTGGATTGGTTTGGTTTGGTATGCTTTGGTTTGGTTTGGATTGGTTAGGTTAGGTTAGATTACGTTAAGTTGGGTTACGTTGGGTTGGGTTGGGTTAGGTTAGGTTAGGTTAGATAAGGTTAGGTTAGGTTAGGTTCAGTTAGGTTAGGTTTCGTTAGGTTAGGTTAGGTTAAGTTATGTTAGGTTTGGTTAGGTTAGGTTAGGTTAGATTAGTTTAGGTTTGGTTAAGTTTGGTTTGGTTTGGTTTGGTTTTGGTTTCGTTTGGTTTGGTTTGGTTTGGTTTGGTATGGTATGGTTTGGTTTGGTTTGGTTTGGTTTGGTTTGGTTTCGTTTGGTTTCGTTAGGTTAGAATAGGTTAGGTTAGGTTAGGTTAGGTTAGGTTAGGTTAGGTTAGGTTAGGTTACATTAGGTTAGGTTAGGTTAGGTTTGGTTTGGGTTGGTTTGGTTTGGTCTGGTTTGGTTTGGTTTGGTTTCATTTGGTTTGGTTTGGTTTGGTTTGGTTTGCTTTGGTTAGGTTAGGTTAGGTTAGGTTAGGTTATGTTAGGTTAAGTTAGGTTAGGTTAGGTTAGGTTAGGTTAAGTTAGGTTTGGTTTGGTTTGGTATGGTTTGGTTTGGTTTGGTTTCGTTTGGTTTGTTTTGGTTTGGTTTGGTTTGGTTAGGTTAGATTAGGTTAGGTTAGGTTAGGTTAGGTTAGGTTAGGTTAGGTTCGGTTAGGTTAGGTTAGGTTTGGTTAGGTTTTGTTTGGTTTGGTTTGGTTTGGTTTTGTTTTGTTTTGTTAGGTTAAAATAGGTTAGTTTAGGTTAGGTTAAGTTTGCTTTGGTTTGGTTTGGTTTGGTTTGGTTTGGTTTGGTTTCGTTTGGTTAGGTTAGGTTAGGTTAGGTTAGGTAAGGTTAGGTTAGGTTAGGTAAGGTTAGGTTAGGTTTGGTTTGGTTTGGTTTGGTTTGGTTTGGTTTGGTTTGGTATGGTTTGGTTTCGTTTGGTTTGGTTTGGTTTCGTTTGGTTTGGTTTGGTTTGCTTTGGTTTGGTTTGGTTTGGTTTGGTTTGGTTTGGTTTGGTTTGGTTTGGTTTCGTTAGGTTAGGTTAGGTTAGGTTAGGTTAGGTTAGGTTATGTTAGGTTAGGTAAGGTTAGGTTAGGTTTGGTTTGGTTAGGTTAGGTTAGGTTAGGTTAGGTTAGGTTAGGTTAGGTAAGGTTTGGTTTGGTTTGGTTTGGTTTCGTTAGGTTAGGTTAGGTTAGGTTAAGTTAGGTTAGGTTAGTTTGGGTTTGGTTGGGTTGGTTTGGGTTAGGTTAGATTAGGTTAGGTTAGGTTAGATTAGGTTAGGTTTGGTTTGGTTTGGTTTCGTTTTGTTTGGTTTGGTTGGTTTCGTTTGGTTTCGTTTTGTTTGGTTTCGCTTGGTTTGGATTCGTTTAGTTTGGTTTATTTTGGTTTGGTTTGGTTTGGTTTGGTTTGTTTGGTTTGGTTTGGTTTGGTTTCGTTTGGTTTAGTTTGGTTTGGTTTGGTTAGGTTTCGTTTCGTTAGGTTAGGTTAGGTTAGGATAGGTTAAGTTAGGTTAGGTTAGGTTAGGTTAAGTTAGGTTAGGTCAGGTTAGGTTGGGTACTTTTGGTTGGGTTTGGTTTGGTTTGGTTTGGTTTGGTTTGGTTCCGTTAG
>NW_025728081.1:2072500-2082500 GCF_021461385.2 Schistocerca piceifrons
TGTTAGGTTAGGTTAGGTTCGGTTCGGTTACGTTCGGTTAGGTTAGGTTAGGTTACGTTAGGTTAGGTTAGGTTAGGTTTTGTTTGGTTTGGCTTGGTTTTGTTTGGTTTTGTTTTGTTAGGTTAAAATAGGTTAGGTTACGTTTGGTTTGGTTTGGTTTGGTTTGGTTAGGTGTGGTTAGTTTAGGTTAGGTTAGGTTAGGTTAGGTTAGGTTAGGTTTGATTTGGTTTGGTTTGGTTTGGTTTCGTTTCGTTTGGTTTGATTTCGTTTCGTTTCGTTTGGTTTGGTTTGGTTTGTTTTTGTTTGGTTTGGTTTGGTTTGGTTTGATTTGGTTTGGTTTGGTTTGGTTTGGTTTGGTTAGGTGTGGTTAGGTTAGGTTAGGTTAGGGTAGGTTAGGTTAGGTTAAGTTAGGTTAGGTTTTGTTTGGTTTTGTTTTGTTTGGTTTGGTTTGGTTTGGTTTGGTTAGGTTAGGTTAGGTTAGGTTAGGTTAGGCTAGGTTAAGTTAGGTGAGGTGAGGTTAGGTTAGGTTAGGTTCGGTTCGGTTCGGTTCCGTTCGGTTCGGTTCGGTTCGGTTCGGTTCCGTTCCGTTCCGTTCCGTTCGGTTCGGTTCGGTTCGGTTTGGTTTGGTTCGGTTAGGTTAGTTTAGGTTAGGTTAGGTTAGGTTAGACTAGGTTATGTTAGGTTAGGTTAGGTTAGGTTTGGTTTGGTTTGTATTGTTTAGATTAGGTTAGGTTAGGTTAGGTTAGGTTTGGTTTGGTTTGGTTTGGTTTGGCTTGGTTTTGTTTGGTTAGGTTTGGCTTGGTTTGGTCTGGTCTGGTTTGATTTGTTATGGTTTGGTCTGGTTAGGTTCGGTTTGGTTTGGTTTGCTTTGGTTTGGTTTGGTTTGAAACGTCCCCTTTGAACAATTTATACAGGACTGTGCTTAACCTGACACACAATATTTTTAGCGCAACGCAATCTGACTATCAAAGATCCCTGCAAAAGAATGGCCCTGACTAACATTAAACTATACCTTCACAAATCACTTACCTCACAAAAATCGTCGCTGCTCAAGCTACTGCAATACAGCGAGCGCCACTACTGCCAGCTAAATAAAAGATTCAAACTATGGAAGGCACTAACTACTGATAGGGATAGTTAGCAAATGAAAGATATTAATAGAGAACCAACAATGTATTTACCTTGATATCATCACAAGTCATAATATATATATCAGTTCATGACAAATTACAAACCTCCGCCATCTCTCTCCCCACATCCACCACTGCTGGCGGCTCACCTCCAACTGCGCAACGCTACGCGCTGTTCACAGCCAGCTGCCGCTGCCCAACACTACAATGGTAGACAACAATGCAAACTAGCCACAGACTGCACACAGCACAGCCAGTGATTTTTATATTGAGCGCTACGTAACGTTGCTAATAAGAAAACATAAACAGCCTACTTACATAGAGAAAACATAAACAGCCTACTTACATAGAGAAAACATAAACAGCCTACTTACATAGCCCCCATGCTCCCCACAAAAATTTTTACAAATTGGTTTGGGCAGTGCCCAATACAGATTTGAAAAAAATTTTTCATAATTACAATAGCAAAGATATCAAATGCACACACTTATTGATACAACGTTGGTCAAAAGCTAAAATTTTGTCACAGTCCATAAAGACAGTTCTGATTCATCACAGTAAAATAGCAGTGTTTTTCTCAAAGTCTAAGCAGTAAAAGAAAATGCACACAGAAGTAGTGGATTTCCATGCAGTCTTGAAGAAGTAGTGTTGTCCTTCCAACGGAAAGACAGTGCTGGCTCTTGACATGCTGACAGGTAATGGGCCACAATGGAGCAAACCCACAGCAGAGTCATTCGAAGTTTTGAAGAGTATTGGTAGGTAAGTCATCACAGAGCGGACCCACTGTAGTCCTGGTAGAGAGTATGGTATTGGTGGGCCACCAGAGGTGCAGACCCACTGCAGTCCTTGTAGAAATAATGGTATTGATGGATCATCAAAGATGTAGACCCACTGTAGTCCTTGAAGAGATGGATAGCAGCCATCTGTTGTGACTGTGCAGGTGCACAATTACCATTGAAGAGTCTTGCGGATAATATAGCAAGTCCATAAACCACCACTTGTGCACTCACAAAGTTTTTGAAATTGTCCTTAGAACCAGCAATGCTGTTATCCAGTCCCTTGCTGAGTTATTAACACACGTGCAAACACTAACAGTCCCTACTTCTCACATATTGTCCACATACTATGACCAACAGAAACGTGTGCAGTGAAATGTAACTAACAAGTTAATAATGTCATGAACTGGTGACAATTACAATTTTATAACATAAGAATACAATAACAAAGGTACAAAATACATCATTTAAACATAATAATACAGATAACATTTGTAGTACAGGCTTTACAAAAGAATAGAAATAAACATATACATCAGTGTTACAAAAATAGTGACATAAGTACATACATAAAATAATGAGAATAGTTTTCGAAACAGTAATTTCACACATGAACATTGAAACAGAACAGAATTGTAAACAACTTTACAAAGAAAATAACATATTATTAATGCAACTTATATTTGAGGATAACAGTATTCCTCCTCATAGTGAATATAGCTTAGTATTAGAAGAGAAAAAAATTCTATGAAACAGTACACAGAGACAGGAAGAAAACAAATACTCAAGGGTACACAAACACATAGTGGGATAACACCAATAGGAAAGGACAGGGTTCGTTTTCAGTGTAACATTTGGTACTGCAGTCCAACCCAAAACTTCATATATCTTTCCTCTTATTTCATCCTTTGTTTCCACCAAAAAAAATTCTATCTAAGCATGCTTTCTGTATTTATATGTTCACACATTTCTTACCTCAACATTTATTTCCAAGAAAATCCTACCTAAACCTGTTTTCTCAGTGCATTTCTTCCAATTCATCGCAACTCATTCTCTTAGAGGCTACCCCCTCTTAAGCTAACTTAAATCTACTGAGCTCAGATGCTAAACTAAGGGACGAGGCAATGCAGCATCACATAACAATTAATATAAACAGCAATTACCAAAAAATTGGAAAATTGCAAAGCAAGCTACCGTAAATCTAAATTAACAGATAAAATGCAAAATTACAACTAATATGAGCCAATGTGCAGCAACATGAAAAATCAATGAGTAGTAAAATTGGCTTAGCAGAGTAACACAAATTAAAGTTCAGTAGCACTATGCCTGGCAAACAGCAGCTTATATCTAAACATGACATAGCTCAAGAAGAAAAAATATTACAGTAAAAACAACAATGCAGATAAGGGAAATGTATATTCACATCTTAATGTCTATGTAATTAAAGTGGTGCACCACAAGAAGTTATTCTACCAAAAGTTACCAATTACTTGAAAAGAAAATTATGAATGCAGTTACTAGTTCCTTCTTATTGTTCTTTCCTTTCCAAGTGCTCCTTTTTTAAAGAATGTGGATCATAAAATAATTATTTAATAGATCTGTTGACAGAAAGTGTTCACATTAGCAAATGCATTTCATTTTATAAAAGCAATGCTGCAACACAGCTGGAAAACAGATGTCAAATGAAATAAGCAACTATGAAAAGCAAAGCATAAAAATATCATTCAGTAGTCATGTGACATTTCGTAAGTTAGTAGAAATTCTCTCAACTCTCATAGAAAGACGCTTGTCATAATCAGGTGTGCAGATGTAAAAATATTTCTTGTCATTTTATTAGGCATTTCAGTAAATATCATAAATTAAGAGCTAGTGTAATCATATGTTTTCAAGTTCGACCGTGTCGTTTTTGCGATGCTTTCTCTAAAGGAATGACAATGGCCAGGATAATGGCGTTACCTTTCTTTTTTTTTTCTTCCTGTGCTCTGAAAGGCACGCGCTAATGACTTTTTCTCCAGGCGTCTGACACAGCTGGGTGCCCGCGACGCATTACGTGCAGGTGGTCACTTAACTTTCGTACGGAAATATTTACGACAGCAATTTTCGCTAAAGTGACAGTCTCACATAAAAATACTTCACAGGTCAAGAATTAGCGTTGCAAATCTGTAGAAACAAAATCCTATGAATATAACAGTGTCCAAAAAATGTTCAGTGGCATTGTGATACATTCACACATGATTCACACATGTCATAACTCTTAAAGTACGATTCTTGGTTTCCAACATCCTTTTTCACAAGACAAGAGTCCCTACCCACTATTCATTACTCCTTACCTCATTATACATATACATATTCGTCGACACTTCTTCAATATTTCATCGTGAGAAATACGTAGCATAATAAACATTCCTCAACAACATAATACACATCGTCGTCGTAATAATAACATCATAACACTTCAGTCAAATCTCAAAATCGTCGTAACTTCCTCCAATAATTTCTAAGCCTAAAATAATTCTCTGCTGATGTCAAAAGTGTCAGCTGCCTCAAACGTACTTTAAAAATCATGATCTCATACCAAATACATCATTCAAAGCTCTCATAGTATCACAATGATTCCGAAAAAATATGAACAGTTTACAAAGTACAGACAAAATACAGTTTCATAAGTGTGAAGTTATCCAACGGTGTAATTACGTAAACATCTGTCACTGCCGTAGTAAAAAGTTTGTCTCTCTCAGTTCAATGATCAGATAGCTGTGTAATTTATGTGTTAGAGAAATATGGTACCGATGTGTTAAATTGTATAAGCAAATACCATATTAGCTAGGGCTCCTTGTGCTTGCCAAACACTTGGTACACAAAGTAAGCGTGTACCCCCCTGAGGATAAATGTAATTATACCCACAGGTGTTACAAATTACAGCAATGGAATGAAATGTATCACGGGAAACTTTCTTTGTAATTAAAAAATCTTTGAAAATAAGTGTTTTAAGTATAAAATTGATCACTTAAATACGTGTACTGTAGCGCTAAATGTGCGTCTTGTTGCAACATAATCTGTGTGGAAGTGTCGTAGTTATCGTCCTCCGAAAGCTACGTTCTGCAGAAGTCAATGTACTTACCTCATAATACACAAAAGTGAAATGCTTTGCGTATAGATATCATACTTATTACGCTTATTGCCGTGATGAAGAAAGTAATGTGCTGTAACGTATTGTTGTGCTACAGAAAAGGCTGTCTCCTTGTAGCTATACCATAAAAGTTACTACTAAAACATGTTTTACTTTCCAGAATAATACAGAAAAACTGTGCAGATATAAAACAGATACACCACAAAAGCAACATTGTAAATTGTCACTCATTAGTAGCGTCGTGATAAAACCGTGTAGTTGTCACATAAACTAACCACTGTGTCGTCTGGTATCTCACAGAAAGTACTTTAAACCCAGAATGTATTTTCAAGTAAACCAAAATGTTGCATTAAAATCTCATTAGCAGTACTGGTAAATGTTCTAATCGTACAACTAACAAGCAAGAATGTACACACACAATTACACTGTGTCGTCAGTTCGCAATAACAATGCATTCGTAATTTCTGTTTAAATAATTTCTCTTGGTTCTTGGCTGGATATTGAACTTCAAACATTGTTGCATGGTAACAGTTTCTAAAGCATACTAGTAACGTGAAGTGAAACGTTTTATGGCAAAGACAAAGTTAAAAAGCAGATTATCTTTCAATAAACGGTTTTACATGTGAAATATGGTGTAAACCTTTACTCTTCCTAGTACGCAGAATTTCAACTTGAATGCAATTATCATGCGGTATTCGCCCGTAAAGAATACTGGAATCTTGCTCAAGGTTAGTGTCAATGTTATTTTTCTCTGAGCCAGCCGGCGCACGCGGCTGCCTGCGGTGTGAGTCATTGTCTGTTTCTTTGTTGGCGCGCGTCGTAATTGGGATTAGGAGACCTAACTTCCACAAATTCGCCTTGACGAGAGGGCCCTGCCCTGTTTGAATCCCGCCAGTTCTGATGCAATTCAGGTCTCTCGTTACGATCATATCGTCTGTCGTCATGTCGGTATATTCCATAGTTTCTTTCTTGTCGCTCACATGGTGGAGAATTTCTCCCTGAATCGTAACTGCGTGCTGGTCCGTTGCGTCTAAAGTTATTAGCGCAACGCAATCTGACTTTCAAAATTCTGTACAAAACAATGGCCCTGACTAACATTTAACTATACCTTTCACAAATCACTTACCTCACAAAAATCTTCGCTGCTCAAGCTACTGCAATACAGCGAGCGCCACTACTGCCAGCTAAATAAAAGATTCAAACTATGGAAGGCACTAACTACTGATAGGGATAGTTAGCAAATGAAAGATACTAATAGAGAACGAACAATGTATTTACCTTGATATCATCACAAGTCATAATATATATATCAGTTCATGACAAATTACAAACCTCCGCCATCTCTCTCCCCACATCCACCACTGCTGGCGGCTCACCTCCAACTGCGCAACGCTACGCGCTGTTCACAGCCAGCTGCCGCTGCCCAACACTACAATGGCAGACAACAATGCAAACTAGCCACAGACTGCACACAGCACAGCCAGTGATTTTCATATTGAGCGCTACGTAACGTTGCCAATAAGAAAACATAAACAGCCTACTTACATAGCCCCCATGCTCCCCACAAAAAATTTTACAAAATATTTTATGGGCAGTGGCCAATAATGATTTGATAAAATTTTTCATAATTACAACAACAAACATGTCAAATGCACACACTTATTGATACAATGTTGGTCAAAAGCTAAAATTTTCTCACAGTCCATAAAGACAGTCCTAATCGTACATAACAGGAGAATAGCAGTGTTTTTCTCAAAGTCTGAGCAGTAAAAGAAAATGCACACAGAAGTAGTGGATTTCCATGCAGTCTTGAAGAAGTAGTGTTGTCCTTCCAACGGAAAGACAATGCTGGCTCTTGACATGCTGACAGGTAATGGGCCACAATGGAGCAAACCCACAGCAGAGTCATTCGAAGTTTTGAAGAGTATTGGTAGGTAAGTCATCACAGAGCGGACCCACTGTAGTCCTGGTAGAGAGTATGGTATTGGTGGGCCACCAGAGGTGCAGACCCACTGCAGTCCTTGTAGAAATAATGGTATTGATGGATCATCAAAGATGTAGACCCACTGTAGTCCTTGAAGAGATGGCCAGCAGCCATCTGTTGTGACTGTGCAGGTGCACAATTACCATTGAAGAGTCTTGCGGATAATATAGCAAGTCCATAAACCACCACTTGTGCACTCACAAAGTTTTTGAAATTGTCCTTAGAACCAGCAATGCTGTTATCCAGTCCCTTGCTGAGTTATTAACACACGTGCAAACACTAACAGTCCCTACTTCTCACATATTGTCCACATACTATGACCAACAGAAACGTGTGCAGTGAAATGTAACTAACAAGTTAATAATGTCATGAACTGGTGACAATTACAATTTTATAACATAAGAATACAATTACAAAGGTACAAAATACATCATTAAAAACATAATAATACAGATAACATTTGTAGTACAGGCTTTACAAAAGAATAGAAATAAACATATACATCAGTGTTACAAAAATAGTGACATAAGTACATACATAAAATAATGAGAATAGTTTTCGAAACATTAATTTAACACATGAACATTGAAACAGAACAGAATTGTAAACAACTTTACAAAGAAAATCACATATTATTAATGCAACTTATATTTGAGGATAACAGTATTCCTCCTCATAGTGAATATAGCTTAGTATTAGAAGAGAAAAAAAATTCTATGAAACAGTACACAGAGACAGGAAGAAAACAAATACTCAAGGGTACACAAACACATAGTGGGATAACACCAATAGGAAAGGACAGGGTTCGTTTTCAGTGTAACATTTGGTACTGCAGTCCAACCCAAAACTTCATATATCTTTCCTCTTATTTCATCCTTTGTTTCCACCAAAAAAAATTCTATCTAAGCATGCTTTCTGTATTTATATGTTCACACATTTCTTACCTCAACATTTATTTCCAAGAAAATCCTACCTAAACCTGTTTTCTCAATGCATTTCTTCCAATTCATCGCAACTCATTCTCTTAGAGGCTACCCCCTCTTAAGCTAACTTAAATCTACTGAGCTCAGAAGCTAAACTAAGGGACGAGGCAATGCAGCATCACATAACAAATCAACACAAACAGCAATGCAAAAAAATGCAAATTGGCAAAGCTAGCAGCATAAATGAGCAAAAGTCAAATTCAATAACACTATGCCTGGCAAACAGCAGCAACTTATACCTAAACATGACATAGCGCAAGCAGAAAAAATATTACACTAAACAACAATGCAGATAAGGGAAATGTATATTCACATCTTAATGTCTATGTAATTAAAGTGGTGCACCACAAGAAGTTATTCTACCAAAAAGTTACCAATTACTTGAAAAGAAAATTATGAATGCAGTTACTAGTTCCTTCTTATTGATCTTTCCTTTCCAAGTGCTCCTTTTTTAAAGAATGTGGATCATAAAATAATTATTTAATAGATCTGTTGACAGAAAGTGTTCACATTAGCAAATGCATTTCATTTTATAAAAGCAATGCTGCAACACAGCTGGAAACCAGATATCAAGTGAAATAAGCAATTACGCAAACCAAAGCATAAAAACATCATTCAATAGTCATGTGGCATTTCGTAAGTCAGTAGCTCGCAACTCTCATAGAAAGACACTTGTCATTATCAGGTTTGCAGATGTACGAATATTTCCCATCAGTTCATAAGCATTTCAGCAATTAGCACAAAGTGCGAGTAATCATATGTTTTCAAGTAACGAGGGTGTCGCATGAGCGATGAAAGGCACACCCTAATGGCTTGTTCTCCAGGTGTTTTCCTGTGCTCTGAAAGGCACGCGCTAATGCCTTTTTCTCCAGGCGTCTGACACAGCTGGGTGCCCACGACGCATTATGTGTAGGTGGTCCGTTAACTTTCTTACGGAAATATTTACGACAGCAGTTTCCGCTACAGAGACAGTCGCATATAAAGATATTTAACAGGTCAAGAATTTGCGTTACAAATCTGTAGAAACAAAATGCTATTGATATAACAGTGTCCAAAAAAAATTTTCGTCTGCATTGTAATACATTCACGCATTTACGCACATTTCATAACTCTTAAAGTACGATTTGTTCATCACAGTAAAATAGTGTTTTTCTCAAAGTCTGAGCAGTAGAAGAAAATGCACACAGAAGTACTGGATTTCCATGCAGTCTTGAAGAAGTAGTGTTGTCCTTCCAACGGAAAGTCAGTGCCGGCTCTTGACATGCTGACAGGTAATGGGCCACAATGGAGCAAACCCACAGCAGAGTCATTCGAAGTTTTGAAGAGTATTGGTAGGTAAGTCATCACAGAGCGGACCCACTGTAGTCCTGGTAGAGAGTATGGTATTGGTGGGCCACCAGAGGTGCAGACCCACTGCAGTCCTTGTAGAAATAATGGTATTGATGGATCATCAAAGATGAAGACCCACTGTAGTCCTTGTAGAGATAATGGTATTGGTGAGTCATCAAAGATGCAGACCCACTGTAGTCCTTGTAGAGATAATGGTATTGGTGGGCCACCTGAGGTGCAGACCCACTGTAGTCCGGGTATAGACGGCCAGCAGCCATCCGTTGCGACTGTGCAGGTGCACAACCACCATCGAAGATTCTTGCAGAGAATATAGCAAGTCCATAAACCACCACTTGTGCACTCAGAAAGTTTTTCTTTTAATTGTCCTTAGAACCAGCAATGCTGTTATCCAGTCCCTTGCTGAATTACCAACACACGTGCAAACACTATCAGTCCCTACTTCTCACATATTGTCCACATAGTCTTGCGGAGAATATAGCACATTAAACTATACCTTTCACAAATCACTTACCTCACAAAAATCTTCGCTGCTCAAGCTACTGCAATACAGCGAGCGCCACTACTGCCAGCTAAATAAAAGATTCAAACTATGGAAGGCACTAACTACTGATAGGGATAGTTAGCAAATGAAAGATATTAATAGAGAA
>NW_025728081.1:2117500-2120000 GCF_021461385.2 Schistocerca piceifrons
TACGTTAGGTTAAGTTAGGTTAGGTTAGGTTAGGTTAGGTTAAGTTAGGTTTGGTTTGGTTTGGTATGGTTTGGTTTGGTTTGGTTTCGTTTGGTTTGTTTTGGTTGGTTTGGTTTGGTTAGGTTAGATTAGGTTAGGTTAGGTTAGGTTAGGTTAGGTTAGGTTAGGTTAGGTTAGGTTAGGTTAGGTTAGGTTGGGTTAGGTTTTGTTTGGTTTGGTTTGGTTTGGTTTTGTTTTGTTTTGTTAGGTTAAAATAGGTTAGTTTAGGTTAGGTTAAGTTTGCTTTGGTTTGGTTTGGTTTGGTTTGGTTTGGTTTGGTTTCGTTTGGTTAGGTTAGGTTAGGTTAGGTTAGGTAAGGTTAGGTTAGGTTAGGTAAGGTTAGGTTAGGTTTGGTTTGGTTTGGTTTGGTTTGGTTTGGTTTGGTTTGGTATGGTTTGGTTTCGTTTGGTTTGGTTTGGTTTCGTTTGGTTTGGTTTGCTTTGGTTTGGTTTGGTTTGGTTTGGTTTGGTTTGGTTTGGTTTGGTTTGGTTTGGTTTCGTTAGGTTAGGTTAGGTTAGGTTAGGTTAGGTTAGGTTATGTTAGGTTAGGTAAGGTTAGGTTAGGTTTGGTTTGGTTAGGTTAGGTTAGGTTAGGTTAGGTTAGGTTAGGTTAGGTAAGGTTTGGTTTGGTTTGGTTTGGTTTCGTTAGGTTAGGTTAGGTTAGGTTAAGTTAGGTTAGGTTAGTTTGGGTTTGGTTGGGTTGGTTTGGGTTAGGTTAGATTAGGTTAGGTTAGGTTAGATTAGGTTAGGTTTGGTTTGGTTTGATTTCGTTTTGTTTGGTTTGGTTGGTTTCGTTTGGTTTCGTTTGGTTTGGTTTCGCTTGGTTTGGATTCGTTTAGTTTGGTTTATTTTGGTTTGGTTTGGTTTGGTTTGGTTTGTTTGGTTTGTTTTGGTTTGGTTTGGTTTGGTTTAGTTTGGTTTGGTTTGGTTAGGTTTCGTTTCGTTAGGTTAGGTTAGGTTAGGATAGGTTAAGTTAGGTTAGGTTAGGTTAGGTTAAGTTAGGTTAGGTCAGGTTAGGTTGGGTACTTTTGGTTGGGTTTGGTTTGGTTTGGTTTGGTTTAGTTTGGTTTGGTTTGGTTCCGTTAGGTTAGGTTAGGTTAGGTTAGGTTAGGTTACATTAGGTTAGGTTAGGTTACGTTAGGTTAGGTTAGGTTAGGTTAGGTCAACTTAGGTTAGGTTAGGTTGGGTAGGTTTGGTTTGGTTTGGTTTGGTTGGATTTGGTTAAGTGTGGTTAGGTTAGGATAGGTTAGATTAGGTTAGGTTTTGTTTGGTTTGGTTTGGTTTTGTTTTGTTTTGTTAGGTTAAAAATAGGTTAGGTTAGCTTAGGTTTGCTTTGGTTTGGTTTGGTTTGGTTTGGTATGGTTTGCTTTGGTTAGGTTAGGTTAGGTTAGGTTAGTTTAGGTTAGGTTAGGTTAGGTTAGGTGAGGTGAGGTGAGGTGAGGTTAGGTTAGGTTAGGTTAGGTTAGGTTAGGTTTATTCAGGTTAGGTTAGGTTAGGTTAGGTGAGGTGAGGTGAGGTGAGGTTAGGTTATGTTAGGTTAGGTTAGGTTAGTTTCGGTTCGGTTCGGTTCGGTTCGGTTCAGTTCGGTTCGCTTCCATTCCGTTCGGTTCCGTTCGATTCGGTTCGGTTCGGTTTGGTTCGGTACGGTTAGGTTAGTTTAGGTTCTACATCTACATCTACATTGATACTCCGCAAGCCACCCAACGGTGTGTGGCGGAGGGCACTTTACGTGCCACTGTCATAACCTGTTCCAGTCGCGTATGGTTCGCGGGAAGAACGACTGTCTGAAAGACTCCGTGCGCGCTCTAATCTCTCTAATTTTACATTCGTGATCTCCTCGGGAAGTATAAGTGGGGGGAAGCAATATATTCGATACCTCATCCAGAAACGCACCCTCTCGAAACCTGGCGAGCAAGCTACACCGCGATGCAGAGCGCCTCTCTTGCAGAGTCTGCCACTTGAGTTTATTAAACATCTCCGTAACGCTATCACGGTTACCAAATAACCTAGTGACGAAACGCGCCGCTCTTCTTTGGATCTTCTCTATCTCCTCCGTCAACCCGACCTGGTACGGATCCCACACTGATGAGCAATACTCAAGTATAGGTCGAACGAGTGTTTTGTAAGCCACCTCCTTTGTTGATGGACTACATTTTCTAAGCACTCTCCCAATGAATCTCAACCTGGTACCCGCCTTACCAACAATTAGTTTTATATGATCATTCCACTTCAAATCGTTCCGTACGCATACTCCCAGATATTTTACAGAAGTAACTGCTACCAGTGTTTGTTCCGCTATCATATAATCATACAATAAAGGATCCTTCTTTCTATGTATTCGCAATACATTACATTTGTCTATGTTAAGGGTCAGTTGCCACTCCCTGCACCAAGTGCCTATCCGCTGCAGATCTTCCTGTATTTCGCTACAATTTTCTAATGCAGCAACTTCTCTGTATACT
>NW_025728081.1:2122500-2125000 GCF_021461385.2 Schistocerca piceifrons
TGGTTTGGTTTGGTTTTGTTTGGCTTGGTTTTGTTTGGTTAGGTTTGGCTTGGTTTGGTCTGGTCTGGTTTGATTTGTTTTGGTTGGTATGGTTTGGTTAGGTTTGATCTGGTTTGGTTTTGTTAGGTTAGCTTAGGTTAGTTTAGGTTAGGTTTGGTTTGGTTTGGTTTGGTTTGGTTTGGTTTGGATTGTTATGGTTTGTTTTGGTTAGGTTAGGTTAGGTTAGGTTACGTTACGTTACGTTAGGTTAGGTTAGGTTAGGTTAGGTTAGGTTAGGTTACGTTACGTTACGTTAGGTTAGGTTAGGTTAGGTTAGGTTAGGTTAGGTTAGGTTAGATTACATTAGGTTTGGTTTGGTTTGGTTTCGTTTGGTTTGGTTTGGTTTCGTTTGGTTTGGTTTGTTTTGGTTTGGTTTGGTTTGGATTGGTTTGGTTTGGTTCGGTTTGGTTTGGTTTGGTTTGGTTTCGTTTCGTTACGTTAGGTTAGGTTAGGTTATGTTAGGTTAGGTTAGGTTATGTTAGGTCAGGTTAGGTTGGGTAGTTTTGGTTAGGTTTGGTTTGGTTTGGTATGGTATGATTTGGTTTTGTTAGGTTAGGTTAGGTTAGGTTAGGTTTGGTTTGGTTTGGTTGGTTTGGTTTGCTTTGGTTTTGTTTGGTTTGGTTAGGTTAGGTTAAGTTTGGTTAGGTTTAGGTAGTTTAGGTTAGGTTAGGTTAGGTTAGATTAGGTTAGGTTAGGTTAGGTTAGGTCAGATTAGGCTAGGTTTGGTTAGGTTAGGTTTGGTTTGGGTTGGTTTGGTTTGGTCTGGTTTGGTTTGGTTTGGTTTGACTTGGTTTGGTTTGGTTTGGTTTGGTTAGGTTTGGTTACGTTAGGTTAGGTTAGGTTAGGTTGGGTTAGATTAGGTTAGGTTAGGTTAGGTGAGGTAAGGTTAGGTTAGGTTAGGTTAGGTTAGGCTAGGTTAGGTTAGGCTAGGCTAGGCTATGCTAGGCTAGGTTAGGCTAGGCTAGGCGAGGCTATGCTAGGCTAGGATAGGGTAGGCTAATTTAGTTTAGGCTACGTTAGGCTCGGCTGAGTTGGGTTGGGTTGGGTTGGGTTTGGTTGGGTTGGGTTGGTTTGGGTTGGATTGGATTGCGTTGGGTTGGGTTGTGTTGTGTTGGGTTGTGTTTTGTTGGGTTGTGTTGGGTTGGGTTGTGTTGGGTTGCATTTGCTTGGGTTGTGTTGGGTTGGGTTGGGTTGGGTTGGGTTAGGTTAGGTTAGGTTACATTAGGTTATGGTTGATTAAATTAGGTTAGGTTAGGTTAGGTTTGGTTAGGTTAAGTTAGGTTAGGTTAGGTTAGGTTAGATTAGGTTAAGTTAGGTTAAGTTAGGTTAGGTTATGCCAGGTTAGGTTAGGTTGGGTTAGGTTTCGTTAGGTTTGGTTTGGTTTGGTATTGTTAGGTTAGGTTAGGTTAAGTTAGGTTTGGTTTGGTTTGGTTTGGTTTGGTTTGGTTAGGTTTTGTTGAATTAAGTTAGGTTAGGTTAGAATAGGTTAGGTCAGGTTAGGTTAGGTTAGGTGAGGTTAGGTTAGTTTAGGTTAGGTAAGGTTTGGTTTGGTTTGGTTTGGTTTAGTTTGGTTTGGTCTGGTTTCGTATGGTTTGGTTTGGTTTGGTTGGGTTAGGTTAGGTTAGGTTAGGTTAGGTTAGGTTAGGTTAGGTTAGGTTAGGTTAGGTTATGTTAGGTTAGCTTGGGTTTGCTTGGGTTGGTTTGGGTTAGGTTAGGTTAGGTTAGGATAGGTTACGTTAGATTAGGTTGAGTTAGGTTAGGTTAGGTTTTGTTTGGTTTGGTTTGGTTTTGTTTGGTTTTGTTTTGTTAGGTTAAAATAGGGTAGGTTAGGTTAGGTTAGGTTTGGTTTGGTTTGGTTTGGTTTGGTTTGGTTTGGTTAGGTGTGGTTAGGTTAGGTTAGGTTAGGTTAGGTTAGGGTAGGTTAGGTTAGGTTAGGTTAGGTTAGGTTAGGTTAGTTTTGGTTTGTATTGGTTTGGTTTGGTTTCGTTTGGTTTGGATTCGTTTGGTTTGGTTTGCTTTGGTTTGGTTTGGTTTGGTTCGGTTTGGTTTGGTTTGGATTGGTTTGGTTTGGTTTCGTTAGGTTAGGTTAGGTTAGGTTAGGTTAGGTTAGGTTGGGTTTGGTTGGGTTGGTTCGGGTTAGGTTAGGTTAGGTTAGGTTAGGTTTCGTTAGGTTTGGGTAGGTTAGGTTAGGTTAGGTTAGGTTAGGTTAGGTTAGGTTAGGTTAGGTTAGGTTAAGTTAGGTCAGGTTTTGTTTGCTTTTGTTTGGTTTGGTTTGGTTTCGTTTGGTTAGGTTAGGTTAGGTTAGGTTAGGTTAGGTTAAGTTGGGTGAGATGAGGTTAGGTTAGGTTAGGTTAGGTTAGGTTCGGTTCGCTTCAGTTCGGTTCCGTTCGGTTCGGTTCGGTTCGGTTTGGTTCGGTTGTGTTAGGTTAGTTTAGGTTAGTGAGGGTTAGGTTAGGTTAGG
>NW_025728081.1:2160000-2162500 GCF_021461385.2 Schistocerca piceifrons
TAGGTTAGGTTAGGTTAGGTTAGGTTAGGTTAGGTTAGGTTAGGTTAGGTTAGGTTAGGTTAGGTTAGGTTAGGTTAGGTTAGGTTAGGTTAGGTTAGGTTAGGTTAGGTTAGGTTAGGTTAGGTTAGGTTAGGTTAGGTTAGGTTAGGTTAGGTTAGGTTAGGTTAGGTTAGGTTAGGTTAGGTTAGGTTAGGTTAGGTTAGGTTAGGTTAGGTTAGGTTAGGTTAGGTTAGGTTAGGTTAGGTTAGGTTAGGTTAGGTTAGGTTAGGTTAGGTTAGGTTAGGTTAGGTTAGGTTAGGTTAGGTTAGGTTAGGTTAGGTTAGGTTAGGTTAGGTTAGGTTAGGTTAGGTTAGGTTAGGTTAGGTTAGGTTAGGTTAGTTAGGTTAGGTTAGGTTAGGTTAGGTTAGGTTAGGTTAGGTTAGGTTAGGTTAGGTTAGGTTAGGTTAGGTTAGGTTAGGTTAGGTTAGGTTAGGTTAGGTTAGGTTAGGTTAGGTTAGGTTAGGTTAGGTTAGGTTAGGTTAGGTTAGGTTAGGTTAGGTTAGGTTAGGTTAGGTTAGGTTAGGTTAGGTTAGGTTAGGTTAGGTTAGGTTAGGTTAGGTTAGGTTAGGTTAGGTTAGGTTAGGTTAGGTTAGGTTAGGTTAGGTTAGGTTAGGTTAGGTTAGGTTAGGTTAGGTTAGGTTAGGTTAGGTTAGGTTAGGTTAGGTTAGGTTAGGTTAGGTTAGGTTAGGTTAGGTTAGGTTAGGTTAGGTTAGGTTAGGTTAGGTTAGGTTAGGTTAGGTTAGGTTAGGTTAGGTTAGGTTAGGTTAGGTTAGGTTAGGTTAGGTTAGGTTAGGTTAGGTTAGGTTAGGTTAGGTTAGGTTAGGTTAGGTTAGGTTAGGTTAGGTTAGGTTAGGTTAGGTTAGGTTAGGTTAGGTTAGGTTAGGTTAGGTTAGGTTAGGTTAGGTTAGGTTAGGTTAGGTTAGGTTAGGTTAGGTTAGGTTAGGTTAGGTTAGGTTAGGTTAGGTTAGGTTAGGTTAGGTTAGGTTAGGTTAGGTTAGGTTAGGTTAGGTTAGGTTAGGTTAGGTTAGGTTAGGTTAGGTTAGGTTAGGTTAGGTTAGGTTAGGTTAGGTTAGGTTAGGTTAGGTTAGGTTAGGTTAGGTTAGGTTAGGTTAGGTTAGGTTAGGTTAGGTTAGGTTAGGTTAGGTTAGGTTAGGTTAGGTTAGGTTAGGTTAGGTTAGGTTAGGTTAGGTTAGGTTAGGTTAGGTTAGGTTAGGTTAGGTTAGGTTAGGTTAGGTTAGGTTAGGTTAGGTTAGGTTAGGTTAGGTTAGGTTAGGTTAGGTTAGGTTAGGTTAGGTTAGGTTAGGTTAGGTTAGGTTAGGTTAGGTTAGGTTAGGTTAGGTTAGGTTAGGTTAGGTTAGGTTAGGTTAGGTTAGGTTAGGTTAGGTTAGGTTAGGTTAGGTTAGGTTAGGTTAGGTTAGGTTAGGTTAGGTTAGGTTAGGTTAGGTTAGGTTAGGTTAGGTTAGGTTAGGTTAGGTTAGGTTAGGTTAGGTTAGGTTAGGTTAGGTTAGGTTAGGTTAGGTTAGGTTAGGTTAGGTTAGGTTAGGTTAGGTTAGGTTAGGTTAGGTTAGGTTAGGTTAGGTTAGGTTAGGTTAGGTTAGGTTAGGTTAGGTTAGGTTAGGTTAGGTTAGGTTAGGTTAGGTTAGGTTAGGTTAGGTTAGGTTAGGTTAGGTTAGGTTAGGTTAGGTTAGGTTAGGTTAGGTTAGGTTAGGTTAGGTTAGGTTAGGTTAGGTTAGGTTAGGTTAGGTTAGGTTAGGTTAGGTTAGGTTAGGTTAGGTTAGGTTAGGTTAGGTTAGGTTAGGTTAGGTTAGGTTAGGTTAGGTTAGGTTAGGTTAGGTTAGGTTAGGTTAGGTTAGGTTAGGTTAGGTTAGGTTAGGTTAGGTTAGGTTAGGTTAGGTTAGGTTAGGTTAGGTTAGGTTAGGTTAGGTTAGGTTAGGTTAGGTTAGGTTAGGTTAGGTTAGGTTAGGTTAGGTTAGGTTAGGTTAGGTTAGGTTAGGTTAGGTTAGGTTAGGTTAGGTTAGGTTAGGTTAGGTTAGGTTAGGTTAGGTTAGGTTAGGTTAGGTTAGGTTAGGTTAGGTTAGGTTAGGTTAGGTTAGGTTAGGTTAGGTTAGGTTAGGTTAGGTTAGGTTAGGTTAGGTTAGGTTAGGTTAGGTTAGGTTAGGTTAGGTTAGGTTAGGTTAGGTTAGGTTAGGTTAGGTTAGGTTAGGTTAGGTTAGGTTAGGTAGGTTAGGTTAGGTTAGGTTAGGTTAGGTTAGGTTAGGTTAGGTTAGGTTAGGTTAGGTTAGGTTAGGTTAGGTTAGGTTAGGTTAGGTTAGGTTAGGTTAGGTTAGGTTAGGTTAGGTTAGGTTAGGTTAGGTTAGGTTAGGTTAGGTTAGGTTAGGTTAGGTTAGGTTAGGTTAGGTTAGGTTAGGTTAGGTTAGGTTAGGTTAGGTTAGGTTAGGTTAGGTTAGGTTAGGTTAGGTTA
>NW_025728082.1:0-75000 GCF_021461385.2 Schistocerca piceifrons
TGAGCCAACTGGTTGCAACAAGATTTTGTTTTAACCTTTATTTCGACCCTGATATGTGAGTCTTCATCAGAAACCCAACAAATGCAATTAGTAACAGATGATTATATTTATGAGCAAATTGCTCTCGTCAAATAAAATACTTAGGAAGAAGATAATATTTAAACCATAAAAAATTACAGACATTGGAACTGACATAAAATTGTTAGTTATCAGGAAAATTATAGCTACATGGCATAGCACACTATACGCCACTAAGTGATGCAAGAGGAAACAGGCACTGGAGGTGGCATCAGACTTTATCTTCTTATGAAGTATTTTATACTATGAGAGCATTTTGCTCATACATCATTTCATCTGTTACTTTATGTAATTATTTGGATTTTCTGATGAAGACACCCACAGTCAGTGTCAAAGCCAGGTTAGAGTAGTAAAATCTTGTTGCAATTGGTTGGCTGCATTATACAAATCATAAATTATGTACTAAAACTCTTTAAAATGACTAATGTCCTCCTTCCAAGTAAAGCTGTCTGAGATGAAGCAGACCATAAAAGCTTGGCTATCCTTAGATGCCCAAACATCACAAATTAAAATCTAATGGTAATGATCCAGTCTTCATTTTCTCAGCCTCTACTGTCTTTCTTTTAGTTTGGTGTATGCGTTCACTCAGTCTGTGACTCTCTTCTCGTCTCTCTTTTATCCTTAGTATGAAAAGAGTTCAAGAATGTGTCCTTGGTGATTTCTGTCTTAAGAGTATTAGGCCATGGTGCAAGGTTTATTCTGTACCTAACAATCATATCTTAATGCTGGAGAAAACATCAGAGGCTATAAAGACTCAGATAGCAGTTCAAGAAGTTTAAGGCACCAGAGTGGACTACTGTGTAAATTATAAAAATAGCAAACACAAACATCTGGTGTGAAAGCAGAAAGAAATATTTACAAAAAAGGCCCTTAAAATCATTTATGCAAATTAAACTACAAAAACATTACAGCTACTATGAATCGCACTCTCTGATAAATCATCTCTAAAACGTTTGTAAAGAATAACCTTATTAGCTTTTAACACCTACAATGATATGAATAAATAAGTTTGTTTGTAATGCTCAGGATCAGACCTCAACTCACCATCAAAACCAAGTGTTGAATAGTATCAAAAATTAGTGATGACTGCTTGGATTTTGAACTAGCATTTTTATCCATTGGAAAAAGATCTGACATATTACTCAGCTCATAATTCTGATATCAAGAGATTGCTGGAATTGATGTGATGTGAGAAGAATATGTATGTAGGAAGACCAGAAGGGGAGGAAAATGACACGAGGTTGCAGAAAGCTGGGAGAGGGAGGGAAATGGCATGTTGTTGTTGCTGCTATTATTGTTGTGGTCTTCAGTTCAATGACTGGTTTGGTGCTGTATTTGAAACTACCTTATCCTGTACAAGCCTCTTCATCTCTGCATAACTGTTGCAATGATGTACATCCACTTGAACCTGAAGGAAGGGATAAGGACAATAATATGAAGATAGCTACTGAGTCAACTGAAGTCAGTGAAGTCAGGAGTGGTTTTACACACAAACAGTAGTAACAAAGTAAAACAAATATATGAATAACAGGAAAGGAAGAGGAGGCATTGGGTGAAGATCTTACCAAGACTTTTACTGATTGAAAGTATTTCCTCATCAACCTCATCTTGCATCCTTCTTGACTAAACACAAATAATCTGAAATCACAATAATTATCTGTATTAAAAAGAATTATAATAACAACATTTAATCAGCTCATTAATTAGACAGATCAAGTGTGATAAACAAGTAAAACTAGCAAATTAAAAAAGCAGCAACATCATTAATAAAAAGAATGCCATGAATACAGAACATGGAAAAAAATTAGTGAAAGAGATAAAATCATTAGTGAATGATTTCAGGCAGAACATAGGAAATCAGAAAAAGCCAGAAATTAGTAAGAAAGCTGTAGGATGCAGAAGAAAAGATTTGGTGCATCCAGAAGAAGAAAATAATGATGGGATAGTGGTAAGATGTGAAAGGGGGGGGGGGGGGGGGGGAGGGTCGAATGAAAATAGCAGAAATGTAGCAGATGCAAGAAGTAAAAAAAGAGAATGTAGACAGGAGAAGAAAAAACTAAGGAGTGGAATAAACAAATGTTGTAAAGGGTCATTTAATACAGGAAAAGGAGGTTGGCTAACCAATGTGAAGTAAAATGTTAATGACAAAAGGGTGAGGAACTTGAAGGAGGTTTAATAAAATCCCAGTCTCAACAGATGTTTGAGGGCAACCCTAAAAGCAACAGTGACAGATGAAAGGATCCAGCGTGCAAGCTGGTATAATGAACAGCCATGTTCCACAAGTCACATTCTATAATGCTCTGTATCACAGTATCTGAGACTTTCCAATAGTAATTTATTCTGTAGATTTAGCAATATTTCTTCTTTCACAACTAACTTTCCCTTAGTACCCTGCTTGTCCCTCCCTCATCAAGATTTATCATCCCCTTTTTGTCTCATTCATAGCATTTTCATTTATCAGCTATGATATTCTCAAGCCACAGCAGATTTTATTTTCTCTCTTTAAATAAGAAGTTCAACTTCAAAAATTTCTGTTATTGTCATAATTTACTTTTTTAATGATAATCAGGAATCTGTGTGTCATTATTCGATTAATAACTTCATATTCAGTATTCAAAATATTGCACCTGATTTAAGGCCCAGCTAATTTACTTTTCTCTGCAGTTCCTCTATTAGTTGCAAGAATGAGAGAAAATGTCTAAGACAGAAATTGATGAAGGTATTCATTTCATGAAGAGCTTTTCATGAACTGATCAGCCAGAATGAATATGACCACCAACCTACTACCAATATAAACCCATCCAGGCGAGGAATAACCGCTAGTCAGACACACGCATGGTGCATGTAGTAGTGTCAGTGAGTGTGCTGTCTGTGTGTAGAATGGGGAAGGTGCGCAATCTATCTAGTCTGACCAAGGGTAGATTGTGATAAGCTAGAGGCTTGGCATGAGCATTTTGGAAACTTCACAACTTGTCAGGTGTTCAAGGAGCACTGTGGTGAGCATCTTCAACGTGTGGCAACAGGAAGGTGAAACCATGTCCAGAAATCATGGGGTTGGGTGTCCACCCACCCCTCATTACAGGTGTCGGACGTTGTAGGCTGGACAGACTGGTAAAAATAGGACAGGCAGTGAAATGTGGTGGAATTAACATCAGGCTTTAATGCTTGGCAGATTACAGGTTTGTCTGAACACACAGTGCACATCAAACGCTCCTAACAATGGGCCTCTGCAGCTGGTGATCGTGCATGTGCCAGTGTTAACACCATGATATCAGCAGCTATGGATGGAATGGGCACATGACCATCAGCACTGGAGGTTGGTGCACTGGCAGAACATTGCATGGTCTGATGAATCCCAATACCTCTTCGTCATGCCGATGGAAGGGTGCAAATCTGTCGTCTTCCAGGGGAACAGCTCCTTGACACCTGAGATCCAGGATGGAGACAAGCTAGCGGCAACTCCATTATGCTCTAGGAAACATTCATGTGGGCATCCACGGATCCAGTGGAGCTCATGCAAGACAACACGAAGGCCAAGGAGTGTTGTATGCTGGTTGCAGACCACATACACCCCTTCATGATGATAATGTTTCTCGACGGCAGGGGCATTTGTCAACAAGAAAATGCACCATGTCAGAAGACCAGAAGTGTGACAGATTGTGTTTGAGGAACACAGTGGTGAGTTCCAATTGATGTGCTGACCCCCCAACTCACCAGATCTGAACCCGATTGAACACATATGTGATGTGATTGAATGTGGCATCAGAGTCGTCGCTCCCCTCCCCAGAATTTAAGGAATTAGGTGACCTGTGTGCACAGATGTGATGCCAACTCCTTCCAGGGACCTACCAAGGCTCAGTGCTTCCATGACAAGGTGTGTCACCACTGTTATCCATGCCAGAAGTGGACATTCCAGCTATTAGGCAGGTGGTCATAATTAATGTTCAGCTGATCAGTGTATTTATTAAAGAGTGTCCTGAACTCCTGTTACACTTATGATTTGATTATGATCCTTAGAGGCAGTTTCATAACCATTAAATACTGGAAAAGTCTTCCATTATTGGTGAAAGGCTAACTGGTTTTTATAGAGGCAATATTCAAATTACAGTAGGAATGCAGTCTTCTGTTCTGTTTATACATGCTTATCTTTGACACCATGTGTCATCAGTACTTTCTTAGTACTCTCACTTGTTGTGTGTCAAAACCAAGTGTGCTTTTCACTTCAATCAGTTATCACCTACATTACTTGCTCTGTGTGCAAGCATTGTCAAATGTCCATATCACTGACACAGATGGTGGCAGCTAGTCACTGGAATTATGTATCATTTAGGCTCCATGGCACAGAGTGCCAACATACTGCTTCTGCACATGGACATGAGAAACAGTACCTGTTCTTCTCAACCTCCAAGATGGATTTAATTAATCTTGTTTACGTTGTAAAGTAATTTATTTAGGGAGTGACATCAACATTGACACAACATGGGCTTATAGGCTCCATAGCTGTGAAAATGTCATGGTGGCCATGATGTTGTCAGTGTTTTGCCTTGAACTTCCTTACTATAGATGTTTGCACTGTATGTGACACATGATAACCCATTGGAACCACATTTATGTGCTTAGGCTAAGTTAGTTTCAATATTACTTAGTAACAGCACACGTCCTGGAAGGTGCAAACTGCCTTGAAGAAGTTTTTCAATGCTGTTAAATGAATTTTATCAGTGTATGTTATAACAAAATCGAATTTTGATGGTCTGTGTCTTTCCATGGAGGGGGGACGGGGGAGGGGGGCCATACACCCATTTCCCAAAAAAACTGTGACCTCACCATTACTTTTATACAATGTATTGATGAGCTCTGACTGCATCAAAATATGAGGACGTGTTGGAAAGCAGGGCCTTAGAATGTTTTATGTGATAACTCTTATTGCTTTTTAAATAAACCAAGCATTATTAACATTTTACATATTTATTCTTCATGTCTACATATTTATTTCTGTATGTAGTCACCTTGGTGATGAAGATATTTCCCCCAATAAGAGACCAGTTTCTTGATACCATCACTGTAGAATGTTTGACTTTGTTGATGGAACAACCACCTCATCTCTGCTTGCACCACTTCATCACTATCAAAGTGAAATCCTTGAAGGTATTCTCTAAGTTTCAGAAATGGACAAAAATCCAATGGGGCCACATTGGCACTGTATGGAAGATTACCAATGACAGGGAGCCCAAGGCATCAAAATATTGCATATTTCACAGCACTTGCATGTGGCCTGGCATTGTCACACTGAAGGAGAGGTTGCACCATGTGTGGATGAACTCTTTGAATTCGAAGCTTGATTACAGCATGCATGACATAGTTATGGTACACACCACCATGCTACCATTCAGAGCCCTTTTCCGGCAGAGGGCTGCAAATAGTAGACATGAAGAATAAAGATGCAGAATGATTTAACATTTATTTTATCTAAAAAGCTTTAAGAACTTACAAATAAAAAATTCAGTGGCATTATTTTTCTACACATCCTCGTATTTGAATAATAATATGCTTCCCACAGTGTGGAAAAAATTTGGAGGACATCATTTTTCCATCTGGGAGTATATTAATACTATTATACCTTGTAGTTTGAAGATTGGGTAGAACTCAGTGAGTTATGCACTTTAAACTTTGACTGAAGCACCATGTAACATTCATGGGTCACAATGGAGCCTTAGCTACATAGAAAATCACTCTAGCAACAATAACAATACCATAGTGTGATGAAAACATGTAGGCTACTGCCACTTGTTCATGAAGCTCTAATGGGTTATCTACGTTAAACACAAAGGTAGGCCCAACAGCCTATTAGTTTTTTAGCTTTGCCTCTTAGACTTGTGCCATGTGTGTACTTCAGTGATATCATGTTGAAAATCTGTATTTTCTGTTTCTATCATGTTCTCTTTTCTGAGTATAGTATTCTCTATACTCACATAAGACATGCCACCTATTTCTTTTTCCCCTGTCTACTTGGGTCTGCAAAAGAGGTATGGAAGAAACTACATTTTTTATGACCACATCATTTCACTGATAAAGATCAACCATTCATTTACTGTAAAGCAAATACTACCAGCCTGGAAGACATACTAGTCAGTTTTCAGCATTAAGATGATGTTTAATGAATTTAATGCTAACAGGAAAACAAGCTGGGAGACATCTGCTTCTCTCTACGGTATGTGCCAACAGCAGGCAAGCTCACAGTTGTCATCTTAGAAGCAAAGAACCTGAAGAGATGGACGTGGGAGGACTTTCAGGTTACAATTATAGCTTTCCTATTTAAAAAAATTTGTAGTACTTTTGTAAAATGTTTTCTTTGACTGTTGGTTTGCAGCAATAAATTTATGCATTTTTGTTTTTTTCCTTCTTCATTGATTTTACATATAAGTTTTCAGGCAGAGAGAATTAAAAAAAGCATTACTTACACAAGTAACCTTTACAGTTTCAACTATTGCAATGCCAGATGATCACTTTCCTTGACATAGACATACACTGTGTTGACAAAATCCGTGAAATATGTCAAGAGGTGACATTTTTACAGAGGTAAATTAAATGATACAATTACCACTTTGTCTTAAGTATCAAGTAGCCTTTCAGCTTGTCTGCATTTCTACATATCAGTCATGACTACAGAAATGACTGCTGCCATTGCAGCCTATGGAGATTTTGTGATATTAACCACATAGGCCTTAATCCTTGGCAAGATATATCCCACCAGTTGATGTATTGAATTCTTATTTAGGTTTTTATAAGAAGCAAAAATATGACTCTGGATGTAGAAAGTTTTTGTTAAATCAAAGCTTTCTAGAGCAAGAGTGGTGTTTCTCTGCCTTCTTATAAAAAAGTGTAGGTTTCACTGTGGTTGCCTGCAATTCAAAATAATATGTACAGATTAATTTATGCATTCACAAACATTATCCTATAAATTTGATGGAGCACTACATAATTTGATGACTCAAGTCCACTGTCAGTTTCATTTCCTAGAATAATGGTAATGAATGGTAACTGACGTCATTAAAGAAAAAAAATATCCATTCATTTTTGTAAAAAAACATGCCACTGAAAACCTTGGCTCCAGATGCCCCTAAAGATGTTCAGTTGTGAAATGAGGCCTTTCTGATACAAATACTTTTATGCATTCAATATAGGACTTATGATTTATGCAAAATGAAATTATGATTTATCACTGAACATCAGCTTAATGTCAAAACTGTACTTTTCATCATATTATTGAATTTTTCAAACTTGTTTCTGACAAAGAGGAAGTTGTTTGGAGGAAAGAAATTTGTTAACTTGCCGGAACTTCAGCAGTTTTTACTGTACATATGAAGAGCTGCTGTTTGCATGGCTTTGCTTGCTAATACCACCATCAGCAGCAGCAGTAACAAGTAACATGAACAAGATCTATTCTCCAGAGTATATGAAATTTATATCTTCAGCTTTTTGTGTCTGCCCTCTCCGTTTGCTCAAGTATTTGTACTTGTGCACCATACTGATATCATGTAGTTGCAGTTAAGTAAGATGGTAAGATAGCTTTTGTTTCATCTTCTTTTCTTCATTTTCTACAAAGCCGGCTGTTAAATATGTCAGGAGGATGTACTGGAATTTAATCTGTGTGATCTTGATTCTGCGTCTTATTGGACTGTCACAGTGCAATATTCTGCTTCATCTTACAACGTGGATGTGGTAAATTTGATAAGTCAGAACAGTGAGTTTCCTATAAAAGCTTATTTTACTAGTTCCACATAAGTATCTTAATTGTATCATTTTAATATGGTTGCCTGTGATTTTATCAACATGTAAATGAAAAATATTTGTACAAGGTGATTACTTTTGTTCAAGAACAGAAAACTGTTCCATGTTATCTAGTGTAGGGTATTTGACATTTATTCTTTTGCGCTATACACACACAGCCATTACATTAACACTGGTTTTCTTATTTCCAGCATCACCTGTGAGTCTCACTACAGTCTTTGACAATGGGTGTATGTTTTTTGATTAGATGGGCTGTTTTGAATCAAATGTGCTTTAATAGGACTGGATAAAATGACTTACCCCAGGTTTAATTAACCACAATCCTTCCCACCCCTCCTGAGAAGTGGTATTACACCACCCAACCAATATCGTGGTCTACCCCTATGCTACACACACTCCCAACCCTCCACCACATTGGTAACATATCACTTCAGAAGACTTAGGTGCAAGATCTGTGTGATCTACCTGCCCAGCACATCCTACTCCAGTCTCTTCCTAGGCTTATCCTATCCCATCACAGGCAGGGTCACCTGTAGAAGCAGCCATGAAATATACCAGCTGTATTGTTACAATTTCTTCACAGCATTATATGTGGGCACAACCGTTAACCATCTATTCACCTGAATCAATGGTCACTCTCTGTCTATGGCTTGAGCAACGTTAATCACTTAGTGACAGAAAACACTGCTGAGAGCAGATGCTTAGTTTCAGTGGTTGCTTAAAAACCTGTGCTGTATGAATCCATCTCCCCAGCACCAAGTTTTCTGAACTGATTAGTTGGAATTTGCCCTTGCAACACGTTCTTTTTGAGATTTCCTTGTTTATAACATATTCTTCATTCTCGTAATCCTCCTGGCCTTAATTCCTGTTAATAGCCCTGCCCCACGCCCACCTCCATCCTGCCTAAAGACCTTAAATTCAATCACCCTGCACCTACTACATCATACTCACAGTCTCCCCCTCCTCTGCTGTAATGCTTTACCAGTCCAGCCTTCTGCATTATCATCTTTGTGTGCTGCATGAACTCATTGGTACCCAGGCCTGTGTGTACCTTTTTATCCCATACACCTGCTTCCTCTCCCTCCCACATTCCTAACCCATACACCACATGCCTCCTGAGAAAGGACTTGTCCAAAAACTAGACAGTTTTTAATGTTGTTTGTGTGCATGTTAACAATTCAGTGCATCTACTATTCAGTGATTTTTAATCATATTTATGTCTGTCACTCTGTGAGAATACTGCCGTTCATAATGTTTCAAGATCTTTGTCAACCAAAAGGCTTGCAATTTTACAAATTATAAAACTGAATACTGCCTTTGTAATGTTTCAAGAACTTTTTCAATTACAAGACTTGTAATTTTACAAACTATAAAACTGTGGTTATTACTTTTATTGGGTGAAAGTGGGTTATTCCAAGTGAGTTGTGTGTGGTGTTTCCTTTGATTCACTTAGAAGGGTAACTAGTTTTAACTAGTGTGTATGTTTCACGTTATAGACAAATGAAATTAATATTATTTCTGACTGCAAAAATGGACTTGTCATAAATATGTCCATTATTCCTCAAAATAACTTCAAACACATGGTAAACAGAGTTATATGTCAACATGCTTATTTTTATAGTTATGAGTACAATTGTTTCATTTTACAGACCCATATGTAAAGATAGCACTGATGCAGAATGGAAAACGCCTCAAGAAAAAGAAGACAAGTATCAAGAAGTGTACATTAAACCCTTACTATAATGAATCATTTACTTTTGAGGTGCCATTTGAACAAATTCAGGTTTGTACATACTTTTTACACTAATGAATTTCAGTTTTAAATGACTCATGAAAAATTGTAGCAAATATGCAGTAACACCTAATAATTATTATTTCATTTGTGCACTGCTTTATGATTTTCATTTTTGTTTACTATATATGTGAGTTACAAACCACTGAGAAAAGCTGTTATTGAAAATTGACCATTCACTTGTTTATTAATACCCACTGCATCTTGTGTATGATAATGTGTAACTACTATCTTTGAGCAATTTCTTCACAGCTGTTACTCAACACCATGATTGTAAGAGGAAGTTTATGGATTCATATAGTATTACCCAAGGAAAATGTTCTTTCCCAAAAAGCTAATGAAAGTAAATGTTAAAATTTGAAATTGCAGTAATGAGATGTCTGTCTCACTCCCTCCCCAACCACTTCTTCCCTTTCATGCCCCTTGACTCTCATAACTGCCATCTGGTTTCTGTACAAATTGTAAATAGCCTTTCGTTTCCTGTATTTTACCGCTGCCACCTTCAGAATTTGAAAGAGAGTATTCCAGTCAACATTGTCAAAAGCTTTCTCTAACTCTACAAATACTAGAAATGTAGGTTTGCCTTTACTTAATCTATGTTCTAAGATAAGTTGTAGGGCCAGTATTGTCTCACGTGTTCCAACATTTCTACGGAATCCAAACTGATTTTCCCCAAAGTCGGCTTCTACCAGTTTTTCCATTCATCTGTAAAGAATTCATGTTAGTATTTTGCAGCCATGGCTTATTAAACTGATAGTTCAGTAATTTGCACATCTGTCAACACCTGATTTCTTTGGGATTGGAATTATTATATTCTTCTTGAAGTCTTAGGGTATTTTGCCTGTCTCATACATCTTGCTCACTAGATGGTAGAGTTTCATCTTCATCTACGTTCTCTTCCATTTCTATAATATTGTCCTCAAGAACATTGCCCTTGGAATAGACCCGCTGTATACTCCTCCCACCTTTCTGGTTCAAATGGCTCTGAGCACTATGGGACTCAACTGCTGAGGTCATAAGTCCCCTAGAACTTAGAACTACTTAATCCTAACTAAGGACATCACACACATCCATGCCCGAGGCAGGATTCGAACCTGCGACCGTAGCGGTCGCGCGGTTCCAGACTGTAGCGCCTAGAACCGCTCGGCCATTCCGGCCGGCCCACCTTTCTGCTTTCCCTTCTTTGCTTAGAACTGGGTTTCCATCTGAGCTTTTGATATTCATGCAAGTTGTTCTCTTTTCTTCACAGGTTTCTTTAATTTTCCTATAGGCAGTATCTATCTTACCCCTAGTGATATGTGCCTCTACATCCTTACATTTTCCCTCTAGCCATCCCTGCTTAGCCATTTTGCACTTCCTGTCGATCTCATTTTTGAGACGTTTGTATTCCTTTTTGCCTGCTTCATTTACCGCATTTTTATATTTTATCCTTTCATCAATTAAATTCAATATCTCTTCTGTTACCCCAAGGATTTCTATTATCCCTCATCTTTTTATCTACTTGATCCTCCACTACCTTCACTATTTCATCTTTCAAAGCAACCCATTCTTCTTCTGTTGTATTTCTTTCCCCCATTCTTGTCCTTCATTCCCTAATGCTCTCCCTAAAGCTCTCTACAACCTTTGGTTCTTTCAGTTTATCCAGGTCCCATCTCCTCAAATTCCCACCTTTTTGCAGTTTCGTCAGTTTTAATCTACAGTTCATAACCAATAGATTGTGGTCAGAGTCCACATCTGTCCCTGGAAATGTCTTACAATTTAAAATCTGGTTCCTAAATCTCTGTCTTACCATTATATAATCTATCTGGAACCTGTCAGTATCTCCAGGTTTCTTCCACGTATATAACCTCCTTTTATGATTATTGAACCAATTTTTAGCTAAGATTAAGTTATGCTCTGTGCAAAATTCTACCATGCAGCTTCCTTCTCCATTCCTTACTCCCATTCCATATTCACCTACTGCATTTCCTTCTCTTCCTTTTCCTACTATCAAGCTCCAGTCACCCATGACTATTAAATTTTCGTCTCCCTTCACTGTATGAATAATTTCTTTTATCTCATCATATATTTCATCAATCTCTTCATCATCTGTGGAGTTAATTGGCATATAAACCTGTACTATGGTGGTAGGCGAGAGCTTCGTATCTATCTTGGCCACAATAATGTGTTTACTATGCTGTTTGTAGTAGCTTACCTGCATTTCTATTTTCCTGTTCATTATAAAAGCTACTCCTGCATTACCCCTATTTGATTTTGTATTTATAACCCTGTATTCACCTGACCAGAAGTCTTGTTTCTCCTGCCACCGAACTTCACTAATTCCCACTATAACTTTAACCTATCCATTTCCCTTTTTAAATTTTCTAACCTACCTGCCCAATTAAGGGAACTGACATTCCACACTACGACCCGTAGAACGCCAGTTTTCTTTCTCCTGATAACGATGTCCTCCTGAGTAGTCCCCGCCCGGAGATCTGAATGGGGGACTATTTTACCTCTGGAATATTTTACCCAAGAGGACGCCATCATCATTTAACTATACAGTAAAGCTGCATGCCCTCGGGAAAAATTACAGCTGTAGTTTCCCCTTGCTTTCAGCTGTTCACAGTATCAGTACAGCAAGGCCATTTTGGTTAGTGTTACAAGGCCAGAGCAGTCAATCATCCAGACTGTTGCCCCTGCAACTACAGGAAAGGCTGCTGCCCCTCTTCAGGAACCACACGTTTGTCTGTGGAGCTAGTTTGCATATAAACTTGTACTACTGTGGTAGGCGAGGGCTTCTTATCTCTCTTGGCCACAATATATCTTTCCTAAATCGTTTTGCAATTTGTTTTGATCTTCTGATGTCTTTATTAGTTGATAAACGACAGCATCGTCTACAAACAACCTAAGATGGCTGCTAAGATTGTCTCTCAAATCGTTTATATACATAAGGAATAGCAAAGGGCATATAACACTACCTTGGGGTATGCCAGAAATTACTTCTGTTTTACTCGATGACTTTCTGTCAATTACTACGAACTGGGACCTCTCTGACAGGAAATCACAAATACAGTCACATAACTGAGATGATATTCCATAGGCATGCAGTTTCACTACAAGCTGCTTGTGTGGTTCAGTGTCAAAAGCCTTCCAGAAATCCAGAAATACAGAATCAGTGTGAAATCCCTTGTCAGTAGTACTCAACACTTCATGTGAAAAAGAGCTAGTTGTGTTTCACAGGAACGATGTTTTCTAAACCTATGTTGACTGTGTGTCAGTTGTGTTTCACAGGAACGATGTTTTCTAAACCTACGTTGACTGTGTGTCAGTAGACAGTTTTCTTCAAGGTAATTCATAATGTTTGAATACAATATATGTTTGAAAATCCTGCTGCACATCGACGTTAACGATATGGGCCTGTAATTTAGTGAATTACTCCTGCTACCTTTCATTAATATTGGTGTGACCTGTGCAATTTTCCAGTCTTTGGGTACGGATATTTTTTGAAGGCATTTCGGAAGGCTGTGTTTAGTAACTCTGCTTTGGCAGCACTGTCTTTGCTATTATCTCCATTGCTATCATGTAGAGAAGGCATTGATTGTTTCTTGCTGCTAACATACTTCACATACGACCAGAATCTCTTTGGATTTTCTGTCAGGTTTCGAGACAAAGTTTCATTGTGGAAACTGTTATAAGCATCTCACATTGAAATCCACTCTAAATTTTGAGCTTCTGTAAAAGATTGTCAATCTTGGGGATTTTGCGTCTGTTTAAATTTGGCATTTTTGTTTCATTGTTTCTGTAACAGTGTTCTAACCTGTTTTGTGTACCAAGGAGGATCAGCTCCGTCGTTTGTTAATTTATTTGATATAAATCTCTCAGTTGCTACCAATACTATTTCTTTGAATTCAAGTGACATCTGGTCTACACTTATACTGTTAATTTGGAATGGGTGGAGGTTGTCTTTCAGGGAAAGCGTAAAGTGAAATTTTATCTGCTTTTTTGAATAGGTATATTTTTCGCTTATTTTTGAAGGATTTGGGGATTACAACATTCAGTGTCGCTGCGACAACCCTGTGTTCACTAATCCCTGTATCGGTTTTGATGCTCGTTATTAACTCAGGATTATTTGTTGCTAAGAAGTCAAGTGTGTTTTCCCAACCGTTTACTATTCGCGTGGGCTCAGGAACTAACTGCTCAAAATAATTTTCAGAGAATGCATTTAGCACAATTTCAGATGATATTTTATGCATACCTCTGGAGTTAAACATCTATTTTCGTCAACATATTGAGGGTAAATTAAAGTCACCACCAACTATTATTGTATGTGTCAGGTATGTGTTTGAAATCAAAGTCAAGTTTTCTTTGACCCTTTCAGCAACTGTATCATCTGAATTTTTTTTGGGAGGTCGGTAAAAGGATCCTATTATTATTATTTTATTCTGGTTGCCAACAATGGTCTCTTCCCATACGAACTCACAGGAAGTATCTACTTCAATTTTGCAACAAGTTAAACTACTTCTAACAGCAACAAACACGCCACCGCCAACTGTGTTTAGCCTATCCTTTCGGAACACTGTTAGGTTCCTCGCAAAAATTTTGGCTGAGCTTATATCCGTCTTTAGCCAGCTTTCAGTGCCTATAACAATTTGAGCATCAGTGCTTTCTATTAGCACTTGGAGCTCTGGTACTTTCCCAACACAGCTATGACAATTTACAGCTGTTATACCAATGGTTCCTGTATCTACATTCTTTCTGTGTTCGGCCTGCACCCTTTGTGACTGAAGCCCTTCTTGTGTTTTCCCGAGACCCTCTAACCTAAAAAACTGCCCAGTCCATGCCACACAGCCCCTGCTACCCATGTAGCCGCCTCCTGTGTATAGTGGACACTTGACCTATTCAGCAGAACCCGAAACCCAACCACCCTTTGGCGCAAATCGAGGAATCTGCAGCCTAAATGGTTGCAGAACTGTCTGAACCTCTGATTCAGACCCTCCACTCAGCTATGTACCAGAGGTCTGCAGTCGGTCCTGTTGACTATGTTGCACATGAGCAGCTTTACCACTTCTGTTAGCTACTCAAAACCAGAGAGAATCTCTTCTGATCCAAAATTACACACATCATTGGTACCAATGTGGGCAACCAACTGCAGTTGGCTGCACCCTGTGCTCTTCATGGCATCCGGGAGGACCCTTTCCACATCTGGAATGACTCCTCCTGGTATGCACACAGAGTGCACATTGGATTTCTTTCCCTTCTTGTCAGCCAAGTCCCTAAGGGGCCCCATGACACGCCTAACGTTGGAGCTCCCAACTACCAGCAATCCCACCCTCCGTGACTTTCAGATCTTGCAGGCTGAGTGAGTGGTTTCCTCTGAAACAGGACAGGCGACAGCATCTGGCTCAGCAATTGAATGTTTCTTAGCTTCATAGAAGTCTTCTATCTCCTCAGAATGTGAACATCTTGATACATAGACTTCAAATTATTTTCATGGAATACATGTTAGTTATTTTTAAAAGAAATCATCTTATTCTGTCTGAGAGTCTTTGATATCAGGAATACTGTTTAAATTTTTATATTATACTAACTTTATATTTCATTTCAATTTTCAGAAAGTGCAGCTGGTGATAACTGTGGTGGATTATGATCGTATTGGTACCTCGGAACCCATTGGTAAGGTTGTTCTTGGGTACAATGCCAGTGGTACTGAACTTCGTCACTGGTCCGACATGCTTGCATCTCCACGGCGCCCCATTGCACAGTGGCATACTCTCAAGGATCCCGATGATGACAAGAAGGATTAAGGAGGTAGGCATTTCTTAGCAACATACAAGATTTATTTTCTCCTTTAACCTCAAATGATGTTATCTTGGATTTGCTGACTCACTTCCTAGAGATATAAGCTATAGTTCTTCTGACTCATTTCCTAGAGATATAAGCTATAGTTCTTTATAAGAGCTGCAGGATATTAGCCAACCAGTTTTTGGAACACTGTACAAAGCTACAATTAAGGAAGGAAGTTTAGCATTTAATGTCCTGTCAGTGGCAAGGTAAAGAAGGAAAAATAAAAAGACGAAACACAGGCTGGAATGAAGAAGGACAGAGAAGGAAACCAGCCATGCATGACCTTTCCAAAGGGACCAACTCAGATTTGGGGGAAGCATGGTAAACTGAAACATGGTTAGGTGGATGCAGATTTCAACCACCATACTCTCAAATTGGAGTCCAGTGTCTTATCACTACACCACCTCTCTTTGTTTCCTCTGTTTGCACTACCATTAAGATTTCTTACATTTATGACACTATACCTATCTGTACAGATAGCTGTACCGTAGGTTTAACCACAGTGGAAGGATATCTGTTAAGAAGCAAGACAAATGTGTGGTTCCTGAAGAGGGGAAATAGTCTTTTCAGTAGTTGCAGGTGCAACAGTCTGGATTATTGATTGGTCTGGCCCTGTAACGTCAACCAAATCGGCCTTGCTGTGCTGGTACTGCAAACAGCTGAAATCAAGGGAAAACTTAAGTCATCATGTTTCCCAAAGGAATGCAACTCTGTTGTATGGTTAAATGATGATGGCATCCTCTTGAGTGAAGTATTCTGGAGGTACTGTAGTTTCCCATTCGCATCTCGGGGCAGAGACTACTTAGCAGTATGTCATTAGGAGAAACAATACTGGCATTCTACAGGTCGAAGTATGGAATGTTGGATCTCTTAATTGGGCAGATAGGTTAGAAACTTTAAAAATGGAAATGGATAGGTTAAAGTTAGATATAGTGGAAACAACTGAAGTTCAGTGGCAGGAGGTATATGACCTCTGGTCGGGTAAATATGGGGTTACAAATACAACATCAAACAGGGTTAATGCAGGAGTAGGTTTAATAATGAATAAGAAAATAGCAATGCAGGAAAACTACTATGAATAGCATAGTGAAAGCATTATTGTAGCCAAGGCAAATGTGAAGCCCTCACCCACCCTACTAGCGCAAATTCGTATGCCAACTAGCTCCGCAGATGGTGAAGAGATTGAAGAAGTGTATGATGAGATAAAAGAAATCATTCAGATAGTTAAGGGAGATGAAAATTTGATAGTGATGGGGGACTGGAATTCAATAGTAGGAAAAGGAAGAGAAGAAAGAATGATAGATGAATGTGGACATGGGGAAAGGAATGAAAGTGGAAGCCGACTGGTAGAATTTTGCACACAGCATAATTTAATCATTACTAACACTTGGTTTAAGAATCATGAAAGAGGGCTGTACATGTGGAGACACCACTGTATTGATCATATACTGGTAAAACATAAACTTTGGAAACAGATTTTGAATTGTAAGACATTTCCGGGGGCAGTTGCGAACTCTGATCACAATTTATTGGATATGAACTGTAGAAGAAAACATAAGAAATTGCAAAAAGGTAGGAGATGGGACCTGGGCAAGTTGAAAGAACCAGAGGTTTTTCATAGTTTCAGAGGGAGCATTGGGCAACGATTAACAAGAGCAGGGGAAAGGAATACAGTGGAAAATGAATGGGTCGCCTTAGAGATGAAATAATGAAGACAGCAGAGGATCAAATAGGTAAAAAGACAAGGCCTAGTAGAAACTCTGGATAAAACAGGAGATATTGAATTTTGATTAACAAAAGAGTAAAATATAAAATGCAGTAAATGAAGCAGGCAATAGGGAATACAAATGTCTAAAAAATGAGATTGACAGGAAGTGCAAAATTGCTAAACAGGAATTGCTAGGGGATAAATGTAAGAATTTAGAAGCATATTTCACTAGGGGAAAGATAGATAGCATCTACAGGAAAATTAAAGAGGCCTTTTGAGAAAAGGGAAGCAGCTATATGAATATCAAGAGCTCAGATGGAAAACCAGTGCTAAGCAAAGAAGGGAAAGTTGAAAGGTGGAAATACTATATAGAGAGTCTGTACTTCAGGACAATATTAGAGAAATGGAAGAGGAGATAGATGAAGATGAGGTAGAGGATATTAGATGAAGATGAGGTAGGAGATAAGGTACTGCAAGAATAATTTGATAGAGCACTGAAAGAACTAATTCGAAACAAGGCTGCGGGAGTAGAAGACATTCTGTAACAACTACCGATAGCATTGGGAGAGCCATCCATGCCAAAACTCTTCCATCTGGTATGTAAGATGTATGAGACAGGCAAAATACCCTCAGACTTCAAGAAGACTGTGGTAATTCCAGTTCCAAAAAAGCAGGTTCTGATAGGTGTGAATATTACTGAACTATCAGTTTAATAAGTCATGGTTGCAAAATACCAACTAAGTTCTTTACACAAGAATGGAAAAACTGATATAAGCTGACCTTAGGGAAGATGAGTTTGGATTCTGGAGAAATGTAGGAACACGCAAGGCAACACAGACTCTACAACTTCTCATAGGAGATAGGTAACAAAAAGCAAATCTATTTTTATAGTATTTCTAGACTTAAAGAAAGCTTTTGACAGTGGTGACTGGGGTACTCTCTTTGAAATTCTGAATGTAGGAGGGATAAAATATGGGGAGCAAAAGCTATTTACAACTTGTACAGAAACCAGACAACAATTATAAGAACAAAGGGACATAAAAGGGAAGCAGTGGTTGAGAAGGGAGTGAGGCAGGACTGTAGCCTGTCCCAATGTTATTGAGCCTGTACACTGAGCAAGCCATAACGAAAACCAAAGAGAAATTTGGAGTAGGAATTAAAATCCAGGAAGAAGAAATAAAATCTCTGAGGTTTACCAATGATATTATAATTCTGTCAGAGACAGCAAAGGACTTGGAAGAACAGTTGAATGGAATGGGCAGTGTTTTGAAAGGAGGATAGAAGATGAACATCAACAAAAGCACAACAAGGATAACAGAGTTTATTCAAATTGAATCAGGTGTTGCTGAGGGAATTAAATTAGGAAATGAGACACTTGAATTACAAGATGAGTTTTGGTATTTTGGCAGCAAAATAACTGATGATGTCTGAAGTAGAGCAGATATAAAACATAGACTGTTAATGGCAAGAAAAGCGTTTCTAAAGAAGAGAAATTTGGTAACACTGAATATAGATTTAAGTGTCAGTAAGTAATGAGACACCTAAAGTAGTAAAGGAGTTTTGCTGTTTGGGGAGCAAAATAACTGATGATGGTCGAAGTACAGAGGATACAAAATGTAGAATGGCAATGGCAAGGAAAGCATTTCTGAAGAAAAGAAATTTGTTAATATCAAGTATTGATTTAAGCATCAGGAAGTCATTTCTGAAAGTATTTGTATGGAGTGTAGCCATGTATGGAAGTGAAACATGGACGATAAATAGTTTGGACAAGACGAGAATAGAATCTTTCGAAATGTGGTGCTACAGAAGAATGCTGAAGATTAGATGGGTAGATCACATAACTAATGAGGAGGTATTGAATAGAATTGGGGAGTAGAGGAGCTTGTGGCACAATTTGACTAGAAGAAGGGATCAGTTGGTAGGACATGTTCTGAGACATCGAGGGATCACCAATTTAGCATTGGAGGGCATGGTGGAGGGTAAACATCGTAGAGGGAGACCAAGAGATGAATACACTAAGCAGATTCAGAAGAATGTACGCTGCGGTAGGTACTGGGAGATGAAGAAGCTTGCACAGGATAGAGTAGCATGGAGAGCTGCATCAAACCAGTCTCAGGACTGAAGACCACAACAACAACAACAGGTCTTTTCTGGAAGTATTTGTGTGGAGTATAGCCATGAATGGAAGTGAAACATGGATGATAAACAGTTTAGACAAGAAGAGACTAGCTTTTGAAATCTAGTGCTACAGAAGAATACTAAAGATTCGATGGGTAGATCATGTAACTAATGAGGAGATATGGAAGAGAATTGGGGAGGAAAGAAATTTGTGGCACAGACTTACTACAAGAGGGGCATGGTTGATAGGACATGTTCTAAGATATCAAGGAATCACTACTTTCTTCATATTGGAGGGAAGTGTGGGGATAAAAATCATAGAGGGAGACCAAGAGATGAATAGAGTAAGCAGAATCAGTAGGACGTGGCTTGCAATACTTATTTGGAAATGAAGAGGCTTACACAGGACAGAGTATCATGAAGAGTTGTATCAAACCAGTGCTTGGACTGAAGACCACGACAACACACAGTGTTATCATTGAAGCTGAGGATACCAGTTTGCTGAGGCTGAGAGTTCTCTTACAAGGCATATATTAATGATCTCTCACAGAAACTGAAAGCAGCTAGCTTTATAATTAGAATAGTGATACATCCAAATTTACTTATATTACTTGTGATTGATACCATGGACTTTTTTAAGGAGAACAGCAATGACACAAGAAAGAGGACCAATCTCTGTGTTGTGAGCAAACTCCTTGATTACAGTTGGATTTCAATCCCAAGCTGTGAGTTCCATCTTGGCAAACTTATAACTCCATGCAATATTACTTTAAGTCCACTTAATTGGGCTATGGGAAGGTAATCCTTCCTAATGAATGAAACAGCAAATAATATTGTTGAATTATAAGTGTTTTGAGTCTGTTTAATTGTGTCATGGTATCTGTAACTCATTGAAATCTATGAAAAAGTAGGAAAGCAGTTCATCAGAAGATGATTCAGGTTTGTTCATTTGATACAGCAAAACTGATTTGGGATTTCCATAATTTTCCAAAACTGAACCAGGCAAATACCAGGAGGGTTCCTGCAAATAGACTATGGCCATCATTTTCCCCTTTCCTTGTCTGTTATTAAGAACTGCTGTGTTCACTTTTTGTTTATGCCAGACTGCCGAAATTTGATTTTCATGTATTCATATCTTGTATCTTTTTCTAACCACTTTTCATTGATTATGTTGTTGCCCTTGTAAGTTATGTTGATGGCCCACATTTTCTTGTTCTTCATGATTGTTATGTCTGGCATATTATGTTTCATTATTCAATCAGTCTGAAATCATAAGTCGTGCAGTACTTTGCCTTGTTCATTTTTGACCTCTGCTTTTGGCTAATGGTCCTCATATTCTGACCAAGTGGATCGCTATATCATTGCATGGGTTTCACACAAGATGAATCATTACAAGTTTTCTGTTTCTCCTGTCCAAGATATTATTACCACTAAATTAGCTGTGTCTGCCAAGAACCCAATGAACAGTTCTGCAATTGTTTAGTACAAATGTGTTCTGTAGTTGCTAACACTTGCAGGATGCAGCTTTATGTCCTGTAGGCCCTTCAAAGTCCATTTTGGGACAACTCAAGTGTCCCAATACTACTACAGGGATGATATGTTCTGACTTCTGTTTCCACATGGTCTTTATCTCATTTGCCAGGCCCCTGTATGTAGCCAAATACTCATAGCAGGTGGTTTGAAAATTATGGGTGCTGGGTATGGCAGTGTCTGTTAGGAAGATGAGTTGCTTATTGTTATTTGCAGTATTCTGGTATTTCATATTTCCAGTTTTTATTATTTAGTTTTCTTAATACTTTGTTATGACGTTGCATCGCTGTCACTGTTGCGCAGTTGAATCGAAGTTGTTATTGTTGCAGTCACCAGTTTGAAGACTGATTTGATGTATATCTCCATGTTAGTCTATCATATGCAAGTCTTTTCATAAGTGCATAACTACTACATCCCACATCCCTTTCAACCTGCTTACTATACACAAGCTTTTTTGAAAATATTTATTAATAATAACTTTACAAATTGTAGAGAACTACATAGAGAACTACAACAAACAATCAACATTCAGAAGTATAACACAAATGTTGCTTGTGATGTATCTGGGTTTCTTTCATTTGGGAGAACTGTGGTTCAAACCCATGTCCAACCATCCAGATTTAGGTTTTCTGTGATTTCCCTAAATCACTCCAGACAAATGTTGGGATGGTTTCTTTGAAAGGGCATGGCCAGTTTCCTTCCTCGTCCTTGACACCATCCGAGCTTGTGCTCCATCTCTAATGACCTTGATGTCGACAGGACGTTAAAATCATTCTTCCTTCCTTCCTTTTTGTTTTCTTTCATCAAGTGAATAAACTCTCGACACTTTATAACACTTCATTCTCCTTTTTTTTCCTTCTCATTCTTACTTTTTTTCTCTTTTCTCCCTTCTCCTTCTTCTTCACCCTCTTATTCTTAAATATGGTCGTGTGAGCATTGTGTTGAGCCAATTGCCAAATAATTGTCCTTAGTTCTTATGGAATATTATTATTTGATGTTCTCATTGTATGTGTGAGTAATAATAATTAAAAATGGCTAAGTGATTGTAAATTATGAATTAGCCATGTGTCTAATAACCCAGATTGGTATGTTGATTTTGGATCATGGATGCCTTATCATTTCCATATTATTAATGCAATTTGGGGTTGTGCAATCTGTGATTATAAGTTTCCTTTGGATGTAATGGCAGATTTCAGATGCAATTCCACAGGTGAACCTTTGAGTTAACATGTAAGTGAGACCATATGTTTCACATGTGAAAGTAGGGCTCTGGTAAATATTGCATCATTTGTTTCTTGGTTGCTATTTTTTCCATTGATGATCGTGTACCACATAGCTGACTGATAGAACAATGGTTTCTAAATTGCTTCAGATAATATTCCAGTTTATCTGAAATCAGTTCCCCCCTCCCACACTTACACACACACACACACACACACACACACACACACACACAATTCACTTCATCATAAAATAACCAATCTTTGAAGCCTCCTTTTAGTGTAACTATACTTTTAGTCACACTGCACAATAAAGACCATTTTGCTGCAGTTCAGTTCAGTACCTCATCATTAATTACTTCATCTGCCAATCTCATCTATAGCATTCCATCCTGGATTTCCTATTGTTTAATCTCATCTGTAAGATAGATTGCTACTCACCATATAGAGGAGACATTGATTTGCAGATAGACACAGTTGAAAGATTGTTATACATTTAAGCTTTTGGCCAAAAGGCCTTCTTCCAAAATAGAAAACACACACACACATTCTCACATCTCACACTCATATGCCCCACATCTCTGGCCAAACTGCAGACAGTAACTTCTGCACCTGATAGGAGCAGCAATCTGGCATAGGTGGTGCAGCTAAGCAGGAGGCGTAGGGTGGAGAGGGGGAAGGATAACAGGGTAGGGATGGGGAGCGGTGTAGAGCTGCTTACGGAAGAATGCAGTGATGTGGTTAGAACAAGGTAGGGGTGCTACATGCAGTCAGGAGGTTTAGGACAGGGGAAGGGTAGTGGAAATGAGGAATATCCTACCCTCTGTCCTTCCTATCCTTCCTACAGTGATGTTCTGCTATCCACTGAACCTACACAATATCATTGTCCCTCTTCTCTGAAGGGGGAAAAGGCTAGGGGGTGCGTTGACAGAATAGAAGGCCGTGTACTGCTGCAATGATAGCAGTGAAGGGGATAGGTAGGTGGAGGACAGTGACTAGCGAAGGTTGAGAGCAAGGAGGTTACAGGAACGTATGACATTTTGCAGAGAGAATTCCCACATGTGCAGTTCTGAAAAGCTGGTGTTAGTTGGAAGGATCCAGATGGTGCAGGCTGAGAAGCAGTCATTGAAACGGAACACATTGTGTTGGGAAGCATATTCAGCAACTGTGTTGTCCAGCTGTCTTTTGGCCTCAGTGTGTCGGTGGCCACTCTTGCGGACAGATAGCTGCTTGTTAGTCGTTGTGTCCACGTAGAAAGCAGCACAATGGTTGCAGCTTAGTTTGTAGATTTCTTGGCTTCTTTCACAGGTAGCTCTGTTTTTGAAGGGAAAGGAGATTCCTGTGACTGGTTGGCAGAAGAATGTATGGGACAGGTCTTGCATCTAAATCTATTGCAAGAATATGAGACATGAAGCAAGGTGTTGATGGCAGGGGTTGAGTAAGGGCGGGCAATGATATTGTGTAGGTTTAGTGGGCAGTGGAATATCACAGTACGAGGGATGTGAAGGATAGAGAGTAGGACATTCCTCAGTTCAGCAGTCGTAAAATCTGTAGAACTAAGCTGCAACCACTATGCTGCTTTCTGTGTGGGCATGACAACTAACAAACTGTCTGTCCGCATGAATGGCCACCGACAAACTGTGACCAAAAGACAGCTAGACCATCCAGTTGCTGAATATGCTGCCCGACACAATGTATTTCACTACAGTGACTGCTTCTCAGCCTGCACCATCTGGATCCTTCCTACTATCACCGGTGGGAACTCTCTACCTGCGACATATCCTACATTCTCATACCTCCCTGCCTTCAACCTTCCCTAGTCGCTGTCCTCCACCTCCCTATCCCCTTCACAGCTCCCACTGCAGCACTGCACGACCTTCTATTCTATTGACACACCTCTAGTCTTTTCTGCTTCTGTACTTCTCTCCTTTTCTGTTAATTTGTCCCTCTAGTGAACCTCCTGACTGCATCCAGCACCCCTACCTTATCCCAACCACATCCCTACATTCGTCCACAAGCAGCACTACACCTCTTCCCACTCCTACCCTCTTATTCCACCCCCTCCACATCCCATGCCTCTTGTTTAGCCACACCACCTACACCGGACTGCTGCTCCCATCAGGCACAGTAGCTGTCTGCAGTTCAGCCACAATGGCCAGAGACACTGGGCATATGTGTGTGAACTGTGTGAAGGCATGTGTTTTTCCTATTTTGCAAGAAGGCATTTTGGATGAAAGCTTAAGTGTGTAGCAGTCTTTTTGTTGTGTCTGTCTGTGACTCAACATCTCCTGTATATTTTCACAAAATAATGTTGTATTCCATCTTAGACTTTGCATACTTTCATCTAATCAATAGCATTCTTCTGCAGCACCACATTTCAAAACCTCTCTGCATCTGTAAATAGGAAGTGTTGGAAAGCCAAGGCAAAATGGCTGCATGAAAAATGTGAGGAAATTGAAAAAGAAATGATTGTCAGGATTGACTCAGCATATAGAAAAGTCAAAACAACCTTTGGTGAAATTAAAAGCAAGAGTGGTAACATTAAGAGGCAATGGGCATTCCACTATTAGATACAGAGGAGAGAGCAGATCAGTGGAGAGAGTACATTGAAGGCCTCTATGAGGGAAAAGAATTGCCTGATGTGATAGAAGAAGAAGCAGGAGGCACTAGGGAAGAGATAGGGGATCCAGTACTAGATCAGAATGTAAAAGAGGTTTTTAAGACTTAGAATCAAAAAAGGCAGAAGGGAGAGATAATATTACATCACAACTTCTAAAATCATTGAAGGAAGTGGAAACAAAACAACTATTCACATTGGTATGTAGGATGTATGGGTCTGGTGATGATGATCATCATCATCATCTGGTGATATACCATCTGTATTTGGGGAAAGTATCATCCACTCAATTCTGAAGACTGCAAGAGCTGACAAGTGCAAGAATTATTGCACAATCAGCTTAACAATTCATGCATCCAAGTTACTGACAAGAATTACATAGAGAGGAATGGAAAAGAAAATTGAGGACATGTTAGATGATAATTGGTTTGGCTTCAGGAACAGTAAAGACACTAGAGAGGCAATTGTGAAATTGCAGTTGATAATGGAAGCAAGACTAAAGAAAAACCAAGACACGTCCATAGAATTTGTTGACGTGGAAAAAGATGTTCAACAGCATTAATTGGGCATCAGTGTTAAGATTCGCTGATCACATTGCTCTCCTCAGTAAAAATGAAGAGGAATTACAGGATCTGGTGATTGGAATGAACAGTCTAATGAGTACAGAATGTGGATTGAAAGTAAATCGAAGAAAGACAAAAGTCATGAGAAGTAGCAGAAATGTAAACAGCGAGAAACTTAACATCATGATATGGTGATGAAGTAGATGAAGTTAAGGAATTCTGAGACCTAGGCAGCACGCGGATGCAGCAAGGAGAAGTCTGTTAGTATCAAACATAGACCTTAGTTTGAGAAGAAATTTCTGAAAATGTACGTTTGGAGCACAGCATTTTATGGTAGTTACACGTGAACTGTGTGGAAATCAGAACAGCAGTGAATTGAAGCATTTGAGATGTGGTGTTACAGACGAATTTTGAAAATTAGGTGGACTGATACGGTAAGGAATGAGGAGGTTTTGCACAGAATCAGAGAGGAAAGGAATATATGGAAAACACTGACAGGAAGAAGGGACAGGATGATAGGACATATGTTAAGACATCAGGGAATGACTTCCATGGTACTAGAGGGAGCTGTAGAGGTAAAAAAGTTTTTATTTCTGCTCCTGAATTTAATTCTCTTACCAAATTTGTCATTGGTTTCCTTTACTGTTTGCTCAGTGTACAGACTGAATTACATTTGTGGTGGTGGTGGTGGTGGTGGGGGGGGGGGGGGGGGGAGGTATTTTACAACTCTGCCTCCACTCTCTTTTCAACTACTGCCTCACTTTTATGTCTCTCAACTCTTAGGATAGTAGTCTGTTTTCTGCATGACTTCTACAGAGATGAAGTAGTTTTTGCCAGCTTCCCATATTTTATGCTGTAAACAGTATTCTAAGCAACATTATCAACCACTGTTTCTAAATCTACAAAAATTATGTTTCAACTCGGGTATTTCAGTGCTCTGTTCTCGCAGGTTTACATACACCATTTCATCTTTATCCACATCCTTTTCTCCTTCCATAATATTGTCTTCAAATATCTCTCCTTCATATTGTACTTCTCTATATTTTCCGACTTCTCAGTCTTCTGTTCTTTGCTAAGTAGTGCTTTGCCATCTTAGCTCTTCTGTTCACACAGTTGCTTTTCATTTCACTAAATATTTCTTCAATTGTTCTACAAGCAGCATATATCTCTTTTGGAGTCATGCATGTTTTATGGATTTTATTTGTACTCTTGCCCTTCCTCCTTTGCTGCTCTGCATTTTAGTGACGTCAGTCTCATATTTTAGGAGTCACTACTGCGTGCGTTTATCCCTTTTTCCTTTTTTTCCAATTTTCAATTTAAGTCTTTATTTCATAATCAATAAATTAAGACCAGAGTTCACATCTGTTCCTTGAAATATTTTTCAATTAAAAACCTTGTTTCTAAATCTCAATCTTATCATTACATTTAAACTATTAGAATGTTCAGTGCCTACAAATCTCTTCAAAATATCCTGTCTTCTTAACCCATGATGAAATTGTACTCTGTGCTTGTACAAGTGCTGCATCCACATTCCAATTTTCTTGCTTATTATTAGACATGCTGTTCCATTAACTCTGTTAGATTTTTTTATTTGTAACACTGTGCTCACATAATCAGGAATACCATTCCTCTTGCCACTCACTTCAGTAATTGCCATTACATCTAATTTCAATGTACTCATTTCTTTTTTAAAATTCTTTAACTTACCTACACGATTAAAAGGTTTTACATTCCATTCTCTGACCCATAGAACACTAGTGTAAGTTGCAAAAGTATATTATTAAAGTGTAATGAGCGTATTGCTAGTTTACAATGTGTAATCAGCAGTCTAAGAATAGAAATCGACAGCCTAAAGTCCGAAAATATGGAACTGAAGTCGAAGCGAAACATGGATCCATTGCTTCAAGACAGAGAGAAGGACAAAAACTTTCGGGAGAACATGGCTACATTGGTGCAAAATGACGCTGATAAATCATCAGAATGGAAGGTAGTACACAACAAGCGTCAAACAATCGGCAGTAAAAATTCGTGTACAGCAAATGTTTCGAGGTTCGAGAATGTAAACAATTTTGATGTACTTTGTTCTAGTAATAGTCTCACTGAAAGTGAAAACAATCGTAAGAAGAGTGTGCCGATAAACTATCGGAAAAAGGTTAGGTTTGATCTTCCAAAGCCACAACGTTCAGTTAACAGCAATGAAAATGGCAGTGGTGTGATCCAGTCTGCTGTGAGTGAAACATCAACAAATCGTTTTCACATTTTCGCTGATAGTCATGGTAGAGGTATGGCTGATATATTGAAAAGCAGTTTTAATGCTGCTGATGTTTGTGGAATTGTGAAGCCAGGTGCTAAACTTCAAGAAGTTGTAGCGGGGTGTGATCCTGAAAAAGTAAAAAACGAGTGTGTGATCTTAATAGGTGGCTCAAACAACGTTGCCTGCAATGAAGGGAATGATGCCATACAGTCGCTCAAGAAGAAAATATCGGCGCTTCATCAGTCTAAGGTATTTGTTGTGAACATTCCAAAGAGACATGACTTAATTCCACAGTCCTGTGTAAATGAGGCTATCTCACAAACGAACTCTAAGTTAACAAAGTTGTGTAAGCATTTTAAAAATACTTGTGTTGTAGATGTAAGCAGTTTTGGACGAGAATTATTTACAAGACACGGTATGCACCTGAACAGATCAGGAAAAAAAGCATTAAGTACCCTCTTAAAAACAAAAATATTGGAAGAAGTCCACAAATGTACCCCAAAGTTGGAACCAATCGCACTTGAATGGCTCCAACCATCAAGTCAGACTCGGTTTCAAACTCAAATGTTTCAGGAAATTGTTAGTAATGAACGTACTGTGTCTGTAGCCACCGATAATTTTTTAGGCAAAAGTTTAGATCTGTCTCTAATTCCAAAGAAATGACGATTTTTCACCAAAATGTGGGAGGACTTGGTAATAAAGTAAATGACATTACTGTTCTGTTAGAGGAACCACAAGGAGTAAAAGATACTGATGTATTATGTTTTAGTGAACATCATGTGAAAGATATTGAAAGGTTACAGCTAAGTGGTTACTGTCAGGCAGCGCATTACTCTAGAACCATCATGGAAAAAGGTGGAGTGGTAATTTATGTAAAAAACAACATATCTTACAATGCATTAGATTTAAAGAGCCATTGTATAGAGCAACAAATTGAAGTATGTGGTGTTGAGATTACTGTAAATGACTTCACGGCTGTAGTGTTAGCACTGTATAGATCTCCCTCAGGGAATTTGAATGTATTTCTTAAGCACTTAGATTCTTTATTATCCATACTGTACTCAAAGTCCAAGAACTTGATAATTACTGGTGACTTTAATGTTGATTTCCTAAATGAGAGCAATAGTAAAGCTGATTTAGTACATTTAATGGAGTCTTATAATCTGATGGCAATAGTAGATTTCCCAACTAGGATTACTGTTAACAGTAAAAGTCTGATAGATAATATATTTATAGATAAGTCCAAATACAATGAGATCACTGTACATCCAATCCTTGGCCTTTCTGATCATGGTGGTCAATTGCTTAGGCTCAATTACATCAGTGTGTGCAACAGTTCCGAGCATTCTTGGAAATCTTTTAGGATAATAAATGAACAGGGCCTTAAAAAATTCAATGATAGCCTAAAAGAGATAGACTGGAGCCGAGTTTATAGGGAAACAGATGTAAACAAAAAGTACAATTCATTTTTAAATGAATTCATGTCTGTATTTGAGTCCATCTTTCCCAAAAAAGTAGTTAGAAATAGTCATATAGGCAATGCCAAGAAGTCTTGGATCACTACAGGGATAATAACATCTTGTAGAACAAAGAGGATGTTATACAGTTCTCTCAGGACTTGTAATGATCCACAGAAACGACAACACTACAAACTTTACTGTAGCATTCTCAAGAAGGTTATAAATAAATCTAAAAGTATGTGCATAAAATCAGAAATTGAAAGCTCAGAAAATAAAATTAAAACTATATGGAATGTAATAAAGAGGGAAACTGGCAGGACAACAGGGAACATGTCTCAGTTAGAGATTAATACAGGGGACAGTATCATAAAGAAACCTGAGTTGGTTGCAGAAATATTTAATAACCACTTTTTGAGAGCAGCAGAGAAGACAGGGTGTAATGGTTCTATGGAAGAATCATTGTCCCTCCTACAGAAAGCTATTAGCAACAGAATCCCACAGTTATCCTTACCTCCAGTTACTGTAAGCGAAGTCATAAGAGTAATTAGATCATTAAAAAATAAAAATTCTGCTGGTGTGGACAATATTTCTAGTAAAATACTGAAACACTATTATAAATTTGTTAGTCCCGTCTTATGCAACATATACAATGCATCCCTACAAGATGGGATTGTCCCTGACAGACTTAAGTTGGCTGTAGTGATTCCTCTCTTTAAAAAAGGGGATAAAAGCATTGTTACAAACTATCGCCCAATATCCCTATTAACTACCTTCTCGAAAATTCTAGAAAAACTCATGCACAGGAGGATTGTAGACCATCTCGACTCCCACAGTATCTTAAGCAAAAATCAGTTTGGTTTTCGTGCCGGTCTTTGTACTGAACAGGCAATATTCTCTTTCAGCAACCAAGTTTTGGAAGCCATTAACAAAAAAATGTCTCCAGTGGGTATTTTTTGTGATCTTACGAAAGCCTTTGACTGTGTAAACCACCAAATTCTTTGGAAAAAGGCAGAATACTATGGTTTAGGTGGTACTGTTGGCTTGTGGCTACAATCATATCTACAGGATTGGAAGCAGACTGTAATGCTAAATGGCTCTTCTGGAGAACCTGCCTCGTCTGAATGGGGCACGATAACGTGTGGTGTGCCTCAAGGCTCCGTTTTGGGCCCACTGCTTTTCCTCATCTTTATTAATGATCTTCCTCTTTGTTCTGAGACTAACAGCAAATTTACCCTGTTTGCCGATGATACCACAATTCTAATTGACGATTTGACTGATCATGATCTTGAAAAAACTACAAATACTGTTTTTAATGACATCTTAAATTGGTTCTCCTCAAATGGTCTCTCGCTCAATGCAGATAAAACTCATTATATGAGGTTCCATACATCACAAAGTAATCCCGATGAAATTAACATAAAATGTAGAGATCAACCAATACAGAAAGTTGAAGACACAAAATTCCTGGGTGCCTACATAGACAGTAAATGTAATTGGTCAGTTCACATTCTTCATCTATGTAAAAAACTTAGCTCGGCAACATTTGCATTACGGGTAATTTCTTCAGTGGCTGAAGTCGACACTATTAAGGTTGCCTACTTTGGCTACTTCCACTCATTGATGTCATATGCTATCATATTCTGGGGGAACCAACCACTTGCAAAAAAAGTTTTCACCATCCAAAAAAAAGCAATCAGATTAATGTGTGGGGTCCATCAAAGACACTCTTGCAGGCACTTGTTTCGGAAGATAGGTATCCTAACAACTGCCTCACAGTATATTTTCTCCTTGCTCACCTTTGTGTGCAAAAATTATTCCATCTACCAAGACAACAGTAAATTCCATGGTTATAACACGAGAAACAAAAACAATCTACATTTAGAAATGAAACGTCTCACTCTGGTACAAAAAGGAGTTTACTACTCCAGCATTAAGCTGTTCAATGCTCTACCACTACATATCAAATGTGTTCATACAGAACTGCCAAAATTTAAACAAGTTCTCAAAGATTACCTGACAGAGAAATCTTATTATACTGTGGATGAATACCTGAAAGAAAATGTATACCATCACTAAACTTATTGTGTCTAGAAGTAGTTCAATTGATTTTATTGTGCATTTGGGCATTAGTGCACTTTTTGTAACAACAGATTGGCTGTACATGTATTTACTCTTGTAGGCCTAAAATCTGATTTAACTTTGTGCTCTTATCTTTAACCTTTATTTGAAACTCCTTTTTCTGTCAAATGGTAATTATGTTATCTAGCTGACATTGTATCTGTTACTCTATTTATAGTATGTCTTACTTAAACTATGTACAATTTGCCATTGAATTGCCCTTGTATTTATTGTAAGTTTAAATTGAAACCTGTACAATTTGACACGTTCCATATCCTTGTGATTGACTCACTAACTGGATCTACGGAACAAGAAATAAATAAATAAATAAATAAAAATAAATCTGATGATAACATGATCTGGAGTAGTCTCCACTACATGTAATAATGGAGGACAGTTTTCCCCAGAAGGATCCCATCATCATTAAACCATACAGAAGAGGTACATATCCTCAGTTATTCATCCTTTCAACTTTTTAAATTCTTCTGCCACTCTTCAGGAACTATTAGTTTGTCAAGCCGCTCCAAGGATAGCCTTCTGATGTTGTTTGACGTATGGCTCACTTGTCTCCCTGAAGGAAGAGAGAGATTGTGGGATGAAGGAATCTTGTGGGGCTGGAGGGGCAAAGAGTGAGCCAGGTACAGAGTTGGAAGCATATTTAGGGCAGGAATGAGTGGAAATGGGCAATAGAAGTAATTAGGAGCTTAATCAGGCACTAGATGGGGTGGTACTAAGTGATGATTGCTCCTTTGTGGCTGCTTAGTGGGCATGGCTGATGAGTTAGCGGTGTGGAAAGGATTAAATGTGTGAGATTTGTTTTGTAAAACTGTTTCTTTTTTGGTGGGTTGGGCAGAGAGAGGTTGGGGGGAGGGAAGTTGTGGTAGTTACTGTCTGAAGGCTGTGGCAAAGAGAAGAGACTCCGTATGTTCCATCCATGGGTGTAAAACTATGATGAGTCTTGTTGGTGTGGGAGGAACAACAACTGTTGAAGTTTGGGTACAGTTGGTGGTTAATAGACTTAATTTGGATGGAGGTATTTATGAAATTATGAGAGAGTTGAAGGTAATAATCCAGTAAGGTGTATCATCAAAACAGAGAGTACCAGATAAAACAAATGTGACAAGGGGGTGATGCTGTAGTGAAATGATGACAAAAGTATTGACCCTATGATCATACCAATGAATTCAAATCAAGTGCAAGATTTAGAACTTTGGTTGGCTAAAAAGGACACCTATACTTGGAACATGATGGGGTTGATGCATGAAAATGTCATGTCACTGTTCATGGCAATATTTTTTATTCTTTCCATCATCAAGCAACATAGTTGTGGATCACAATTTAGTATGTCAAATATGTATTGAGTGATGGAGTTGGCATTAATCAGCAGTGCATAAGGAATGTTGATGTTTGATGTCAGCAAGAGGATGAGAATGGAAGATGGTGACAATCAGAAATAGTGCAATGTGGTAGGAAATGTTGAAAGTTGATGAAAGAAAGAGTTGATACCAGTAATAATGACCAGCAATGTAGTCTCAGTAAGTAACGCTATTGTTGGCCATAGACATATCTGTCTCCCCCAATAGAATGAGTGACCCCTATGTTTTCTCCTTCCCCTTGTAGGAAGGTACCTCTGATTACAACAGATAGTTTTAGTGTCTGATTTAGATGTTCCTGTTGAGCAGCTATCTACCCTTACAGTCTCACAGCCAATAGTACATTATGATTTTACTACTGTCTATGAACCATGGGTGTAGCCACAGTGGAGGGATATCTGTTGAGAGGCCAACCAAACATGTGGTTCCTGAAGAGGGGCAGCAGCCTTTCCAGTTGTTGCAGGGACAACAATCTGTATGACTGACTGATCTGGCTTGTAACATCAATCAAAATGGCCTTGCTGTGCTGGTACTGTGAATGGCTGAAAACAAGGGAAAACTACAGCTGTAATTTTTTCTGAAGGCAAGCAGCTCTACTTTATGGTTAAATGATGATGGCATCCTCTTGGATAAAATATTCTGGAGGTAGAATACTCCACTATTCACATGTCCTATGGGTCAGAATATGGAATGTTATACACCTTAATTGGGCACATAGGTTATAAAATTTAAGGATGAAATGGATAGGTTGAAGTTAGATATGGTGGGAATTAGTGCAGTTCAATGGCAGCAGGAACAGGACTTCTGATCAGGTGAATACATGGTTGTAAATACAAAATCAAATAGGGGTAATACAGGAGTAGCTTTAATAATGAATAAGAAATTAAGAATGTGGCTAAGCTACTATAAACAGCATAGTGAATGCATAATTGTAGCCAAGGTAGACACTAAGCCAACACCCACCATACTAGTACAAGTTTGTATGTCAACTAGCTCCACAGATGATGCAGAGATTGAAGACATGTATGATGAGATAAAAGAAATTATTCAGATAGTTAAGGAAAATGGAGATTTAGTTGTGATGGGGGAATGGAATTCAGTAGTAGGAAAAGGAACAGAAGGAAAAATAGTAGGTGAATATGGAATGGGGGAAAGGCATGAGAGAGGGAGCCACCTGGTAGAATTCTGCACACAGCATAATTTAATCATTGCTAATACTTGGTTTAAGAATTATGAAAGAAGGTTGTATACATGGAAGAGATCTGGACATATTGCAAGGTTTCAGACTGATTATATAAGTAGAACAGGGGAAGACATATAGTAGAAGACAAATGGGTAGCTTTGAGAGATAAAATAATGTAGGCGGCAGAGGATCAAACAGGTAAAGAGATAAGACCTAGTAGAAATTCTTGGATATCACAGGAAATACTGAATCTATTTGATGAAAGGAGAAAAATAAAAATGCACCAACTGAAGCAGGAGAAAGGGAGTACAAACTTCTAAAAAATGAGATTGACAGAAACTGCAAAATGGCTCAGCAGGAATTGTTAGAGAGAAGATGTCAGGATTCAGAAGCATATTTCAGTAGGATAAAGATAGATGCTGTCTACAGTAAAATTAAAAAGACCTTTGGAGAAAAGAGAAGCAGCTGCATCAATATCAAGAGCTCTGATGGAAAAGCAGTACTACGCAAAGAAGGGAAAGCTGAAAGGTGGAAGGAGTATATAGAGGTCCTGTACAAGGGAGAGAGACTTTAATAGAATATTGTAGGAAAGGAAGAGAAGGTAGATGAAGATGAGATGGGAGGTATGATACTGCAAGAAGAATTTGACAGAGCACTGAAAGACCCTATTTGAAACAAGGCTCCTGGGGAAGGTGACTTTCTGTCAAAACTACTGATAGCCTTTGGAGAGGCAGCCATGGCAAAACTATTCCATCCTAAGTGCAAGATGTATAAGATAGGCAAAATACCTTCAGATTTGAAGGAGTATGTAATAATTCAAATTCCAAAGAAAGCAGGTTCTGACAGATGTGAATATTCTGAACTATCTGCATAATAATTTATGGCTGCAAAATACTAACATGAATTCTTTACAGAAGAATGGATAAACGGTAGAAGCTAAACTCAGGGAAGAGCAGTTTGGATTCTGAAGAAATATAGGAATACATGATGTAATACTTTGTAGACATAGAGAAAGATTATTACAATGTTACCTGAAACAATCTCTTTGATATTCTGAAGGTAGCAGTGGTAAAATACTGGGTGTGAAAGGCTATTTACAACTTGTACAGAAATCAGAAAACAGTCATAAGAGTTGAGGGTCATAAAAGTGAAGCAGTGATTGAGAAGGGAGTGAGACAGTGCTGTACCCTGTCCCCAGTATTATTCAGTCTGTACATTGAGCAAGCCATAATGGAAAAAAGCACTCAGTCTTCAGGCCACAAGTGGCCCATTGGGACCATCTGACTGCCGTGTCATCCTCAGCTAAGGATGCAGATAGGAGGGACGTGTGGTCAGCTCACCACTCTCCCCATCATTAAATGGTTTTCTTTGACTGGAGCCGCTACTGTTCAGTCAAGTAGCTCCTCAATTGGCATCACAAGGCTGAGTGCACCCCAAAAAATGGCAACAGTGCATGGTGGCTGGGATGGTCACCCATCCAAGTGCTGACCACACCCAATGGCACTTAACTTTGGTGATCTGACAGGAAACAGTGAATCCACTGTGGCAAGGCTGTTGCCAAGCCATAAAGGAAACAAAATAAAAATTTGGAGTAAGTATTAAAGTCCAGGAGGATGAAATAAAAACTTTGAGGTTTGCCGATGACATAATTCTGACAGAGATAGTAAAGGACTCGGGAGAGCGGTTGAATGGAATGGGCAGTGTTTTGAAAGGAGAACATAAGATGAACTTCCACAAAAAGCAAAACAAGGATAATGGAATGTAGTTAGATTAAATTAGATGATGGTAAGGGACTTAGATTAGGAAATGAGTTTTGCTGTTTGGACAGCAAAATAACTGATGTTGGTGAAGGTAGCTAGGATATAAAATATGTACTGGCAATCACAAGAAAAGTGTTTCTGAAGAAGAGAAATTTGTTAACATCAGATATACATTGAAGTGCTAGGATGACTATTCTGTAGCTAGTTTTGGGGGATGCAGCCTTGTATGGAAGTGAAACATGGATGATAAAGAAGAGAAGAGAGGCTTTTGAAATTTTGTGCTACAATGGACACTGAAGATTAGTTGGGTAGCTCATATAACTAATGAAGAGGCATTGAAGAGAATAGGGGTGACAAGAAATTGGTGGCACAACATAACTAAAAGAAGGGATTAATCAATAGGACACATTTAGGTACATCAAGAGATCACCAATTTAATACTGGAGTGAACTGTTGGGGATAAAAATTGTAGAGGTAGACCAGGAGATGAATACAGTAAGTGGATTCAGAAGAATGTAGATTGCAGTAGTTACTTAGAGATGAAGTGGCTTGCACAGGACTTCAGACTGAAGCCCACAACAACAACAGTATAACAATTTCCAATTGAACTGGAAGCCTCTTGAAGATAGTTGTAAACTATCCTGAGAAAGTCTATTAACAAATTTGAAAGAACCAGCTTTAAATGATTACTCTAGCAATATACTACAACCTCTTACATATCACTCATGTAGAGATTGTGAGGATAAGATTAGACTAATTACTGCATGCACAGAGGCATGCTAACAATCATCCTTCCCACACACCATACGTGAATGGAACGGGAAAAACCCTGATAACTGGCACAATAGAATGTACCCTGTGTCATGCATCTCATAGTGGTTTGCAGAGGATAGATGTAGATGTAGATATCTGATAGATACTTCTACATCCTACATCACAGTAATGTCTATGGTGATGAAGGTGTGAATGATTATCTAAATATGACTCTCATGTTAAGTGTATGCAAAAGAGAACAGAAAGGACCCCTTATTTGATGTATCTACAGCTTATTGCCCAGATGTCACATCTCATTAGAAATTTATATCTAAATCTGTACTTAATCTACTAAAACAGAAATACATCAATTTTGCTGTGACATACGTCATATCTAAAACTACTAAGCCAGTAACATGCATCTTTACAGAAGCCTTTTCACTGTTTATTGTTAATAAGCCTCCTTTACTTTTATCACAGTAGTCGATAATGTATTTCAACTTTGTCAATGTTACAAGGTTGAGCAGTGGTATTTTACAGGGAAACACCAAAGGAACTGGTACAGGCATGCATATTCAAATACAGAGATATGTCAATAGAATGCAGCACTGAGGTCAGCAATGCCTATATAAGACAAAAAGTGTTGCCGCAGTTGTTAGATTGGTTGCTGCTGCTAAAATGTCAGGTTATCAAGATTTAAGTGAGTTTGAATATGCTGTTACACTTGGTGCACGAGTGATTGGGCACAGCATCTCCGAGGAAGTGATGAAGTGGGGATTTTCCCATACAACCATTTTACAAGTGTACCGTAAATATCAGGAATCAAGTAAAACATCAAATCTCCAACATCGCTGTGGCCAGAAAAAGATCCTGCAAGAATGGGACCAATGACAACTGACGAGAATTATTCTATGTGACAGAAGCACAACCCTTCTGCAAATTGCTGCAGATTTTAATACTGGTCCATCAATAAATGTCACCATGTGAACCATTCAATGAAATATCACCAATGTGGGCTTTTGGAACTGAAGGCCCATTCTTGTACCCTTGGTGACTGCACAACACAAAGCTTTATGCCTTGCCTGGGCCCGTCAACACCAACATTGGAATGTTGATGACTGGAAAGATGTTTCCTGCTCAGATGAGTCTCATTTCAAATGGTATTGAGCGGATGGATGTGTTCAGGTATGGAGACAACCTCATGAATCTGTGGACCCTACATGTCAGCAGGGGACTGTTCAAGCTGATGGAGGCTCTGTAATGGTGTGGAGTGTATGCAGTTGGAGTGACATGGTACCCTTGATAGGTCTAGCTATGACTCTGACAGGTGATATGTACATAAGCATCCTCTCTAACCACATGCATCCTTTCATATCCACTGCGCATTCCAAGGCACTAGGGCAGTTCCAGTAGGACAATGCAACTCCCCACACATCCACAATTCCTACAAAGTGGCTCCAGGAACACTCTTCTGATTTTAAACACTTCCGCTGGCCAACAAACTCCCCAGACATGAAATTATTGAGCATATCTGGGATGCCTTGCAGCGTGCTGTTCAGAAGAGATCTTCACCCCCTCATACTTGTACGGATTTATGGACAATCCTACAGGATTCATTTGCCAGTTCCCTCCAGTACTACTTCAGACATTAGATGAGTCCATGGCATGTCATGGCTCTTCAATGTAAAAGGACTCACATAAGATCACTATTGTATTAATGGAAAATCCTAAGTGACTTTCAAACTATGGAACTGGAAAAGACAAACGCTCATCATTCAACAAAAAGGGTGGTTGGTTGCAGTCCTCCTCCTTCTCACCCCTGCATTGGTATGCAGAGGAAGCATTGAGAAGCAAACAGAAAAATAAACTATGTTTAGATTTAATTATCACAGTTTACAAGCTATGTTAAGTTTACTTAGCAGTAAATTCAGTGGACCCGGTCATAGTATTGAAAATTGTGATGTTTCTCAGATAGATCACTTGCAGAGTTTAAGTTGGGCAGTGGCCTTGATTAACTTTAATAGAAAAGAACGATTTGAACCATGTTTAAATGAGTACACTTTAATTAATAACATTGCTGTTGTTGCCTTTAGTATGAAGACTGGTCTGATGCACCATACAACACTAGTCTGTCCTGAGCAAGCATCTTCATCTCTGAATAACTTGTGCAGTCTACACCATTTGAATATGCTTACTATATTCATGCCTATGTCTCCATGTACAGTTTTTACTCCCCACACTTCCCTCCATCTCCAAATTGACAATTCCTTGATGTCTCTGGATATGTCACATCATCTAATCTCTTCCTTTAGTTCAGTCATGCTCTAAATTTCTTTTTTCCACAATTCACTTCAGTACCTCCTCATTATTTATTTAATCTACTCTCAACATTCTACTGTAGCACTACATTCTACAGCTTCTGTTACTTTCTAGTCTGAATTGCGTACTGTCCAAATTTCACTGTGAAAATGCCAGACAAATGCCTCAGAAATGACTCTTAACTCTTCATTTATGCTGAATGTTAAGAACTTTCTCTTTTTCAGAAATTCTTTTCTTGCTATTACCAGTCTCCCCTTTATACCTTCTCTGCTTCGGCCAACCTCAGTTATTTTGGTGCCCAAATAGCAGAACACAGCACATTGCCACACAGAATAATTAATAAGACTGCCAGAGTGATAAATCAAAGAGCAATTATTTCAAAACTACAAGTTAAGACACCAAATGTACATACTAACATCATGCACAATCCATAACAACAGGAAAATAATTAACTCTCAAAACTCCCAGTTAATTATTTTTCACCTTAATTCTTCGAACATTTCATCCCCAGATTTGAGGTTGGTTGGTTGATTTGAGGGAGGGGACCAAACAGCAAGGTCTTCCATCCCATCAGATTAGGGAAGGGTTGGGAAGGAAATTGGCCGTACTCTTTCAAAGGAACAATCCTGGCATTTGCCTGTAGTGATTTAGTGAAATCATGGAAAACCAGCCGGCCGCAGTGGCCGTGCGGTTAAAGGCGCTGCAGTCTGGAACCGCGAGACCGCTACGGTCGCAGGTTCGAATCCTGCCTCGGGCATGGATGTTTGTGATGTCCTTAGGTTAGTTAGGTTTAACTAGTTCTAAGTTCTAGGGGACTAATGACCTCAGCAGTTGAGTCCCATAGTGCTCAGAGCCATTTGAACCATTTGAACCATGGAAAACCTAAATCGGGGTGGCCAGACATGGGTTTGAACCATTGTCCTCCCAAATGCGAGTTCCATGTGCTAACTGCTGTGCCACCTCGCTCAGTCAGATCGGAGCTCTCAACATGTTTTAATATGACAGTCTTTTCTGTATGTTCAGAAATTTCAATATGCTGATATTATTTTTCTGTCATAGGTATTCTTCAACACATGTAAGGTAGCTCGATCGTCAACACACAGTTCTGTTGGTCGATTCAGACATGAAATTTTAAGTTCTTGTTGGAAACAAAATATCCAGAATATATCATCTATCAAAAAGATAGCAACTTGGTACTCTATTTCAACAGTTGAAGTTAACATACACATTGTTTTTGAGTGTACCAGACAATGAGTCTACCATGTGTGATGAGAACTGCACTGGTGGAACATCTGACAGCGACATCAACTCCAAATCAGATCAGTAATGCAAGCAGTGTTGAGTTTCCATCAATAAATTTAAGAACATAGACATTCATAAATTTTGCCTAGAACAGCATATGGAAGCATGTGCAACAGAATTAGAATTTCACAAAAAATCCTTCATAATATTAAGTGTGTATCGAGCACCTGCAGGTAACTTTAATCTGTTTGTAAACCACCTTGAAACTGTACTGGCCCATTTAACAACCAAAAACAAATAAATAGTGGTTGCTGGTGATTTCGATGTAGATTTCCTTAAAGACTCTCCCAGTAACAACTTATTTGAGTTAGTAACACTATCATTCAACTTAATTCCCACTGTAAAGTTCCCCACTAGGGTAGCCACTTGCTCACAAACAGCCATTGATAATATCTTTATAGAAAAGTCCAATGAAAAAAATTATATTACAGACCCAATAGTCAATGGCCTCTCAGACCATGACATGCAGTTCCTTCTGTTAAATGTTAATACTGAACAGGATATAAAATCTGTTAAATCTGAGCTCAAGAGGGTAATCAGTAAGCCAAAAATTGATTATTTTAGGACACTCCTCATAGACATTCACTGGACTGATGTTTACAGTGCTCATGGCATGAATGAAAAATATAACACTTTTGCTAATAAAGTGCTTACCTTATTTGAACACTGTTTTCCCCCAAAACTTACCAAGGTTAGAACAAAGTCAACAAAAAAGCCATGGATTACTCGAGGAATAGGGGTATCTTGTAAAACAAAAAGAAAACTCTATCTGTCAATGCAAAACAGCTCCAATGTTGATGCTATAGCATATTACAAGAAATATTGCAAAATATTGAAGACTGTAATACGGATGTCAAAGCAAATATATTACAAGGAAAAGATAGTCATATCAGATAACAAAATAAAGACAATATGGGATATAGTGAAGGAGGAGACCAGTAGAACCAGACATGAAGAGGAACAAATAGCATTAAGAGTAAATGATACATTGGTGACAGATGTGTATAGTGTTGCAGAACTTTTTGATAAACATTTTATAACTGTTACCGAAAAGATGGGGTTGTCAGGCTCGGTAGATGCTGCTATGGAATACCTCAGACCAGAAATTTCAAGCAACTTCCATAATATGAATTTGACCCTCACTACCCCAACAGAAATAATGTCCATCATAAGATCTTTAAAATCAAAAACATCTAGTGGGTATGATGAAATAACAAAGTCAATTAAAGAATGTGATTCTGAGCTAAGTAACATATTAAGCTATCTGTGTAACCAGTCATTTATCAGGGGAATATTTCCTGAATGGCTGAAATATGCTGAAGTGAAGCCACTGTTTAAGAAGGGAGATAAAGAAATAGCATCAAATTTCTGTCCAGTTTCACTGTTGCCAGCATTCTCAAAAATTTTCGAAAAAGTAATGTACAGTCAGCTTTATAACCATTTTATCTCAAATAACATACTGTCAAAGTCACAGTTTGGATTTCTAAAAGGTTCTGATATTGAGAAGGCTATCTACACTTACAGTGAAAATGTGCTTAATTCATTAGACAAAAAATTGCAGGCAACTGGTATATTTTGTGATCTGTCAAAGGCATTTGACTGTGTAAATCACAATATCCTTTTAAGTAAATTAGAGTATTATAGTGTAACAGGAAATGCTGCAAAATGGTTCAAATCTTATATCTCTGGCAGGAAACAAAGGATGTTATTAGGAAAGAGACATGTATCAAGCTATCAGTCATCATCCAGCTGGGAACTAATTACATGTGGGGTCCCACAAGGTTCCATTTTGGGGCCCTTACTTTTTCTTGTGTATATCAATGACCTTTCATCAGTAACATTACCAGATGCCAAGTTCGTTTTGTTTGCCGATGATACAAACATTGCAATAAATAGCAAATCAAGCGTAGTCTTAGAAAGATCAGCTAATAAAATATTTGTGGACATTAATCACTGGTTCCTAGCCGATTCTTTGTCACTAAACTTTGAAAAAACACACTACATGCAGTTCAGAACTTGTAAGGGGTGTCCCACGAGTATATGTCTAACATACAATGACAAGAAGATAGAAGAAGTGGGCAGTGTTAAATTCTTGGGATTACAGCTTGATAATAAATTCAACTGGGAGGAGCACACCACAGAACTGCTGAAGCGTCTTAACAAATCTCTGTTTGCAATGCAAATTTTGTGAGACATAGGGGATATAAAAATGAAAAATCTGGCATACTATGCTTACTTTCATTCCATAATGTCATATGGGATTATTTTTTGGGGTAATTCATCAAGCCAAGCTAAAGTTTTCTGGGCACAAAAACATGCAGTAAGAGTTATATGTGGTGTGAACTCAAGAACATCCTGCAGAAGCCTGTTTAGGGAACTAGGGATCCTAACTACTGCTTCCCAATATCTTTATTCCTTAATGAAATTTGTCATTAAAAATATATCGCTTTTTCAAACCAACAGCTCAATTCATGGAATCAGTACTAAAAATAAGAATAATCTTCACAAGGATTTAAAGTCACTTAGTCTTGTACAAAAAGATGTGCATTATTCAGGAACAGACATTTTCAATAACTTACCAGCAGCCATAAAAAGCTTAACAACCAATGAAATTCAGTTTAAGAGAAGCCTAAAGGATTTATTGGTGGCCAACTCCTTCTACCCCATTGATGAATTTCTCAGTAAAACCAACTTTATATATAGTTATAATAAAAGGAAACATTCCACGAAGGAAAAATATACCTAAAAACAAAGATGATGTGACTTACCAAATGAAAGTGCTGGCAGGTCGACAGACATACAAACGAACACAAACATACACACAAAATTCAAGCTTTCGCAACAAACTGTTGCCTCATCAGGAAAGAGGGAAGGAGAGGGAAAGACGAAAGGATGTGGGTTTTAAGGGAGAGGGTAAGGAGTCATTCCAGTCCTGGGAGTGGAAAGACTTACCTTAGGGGGAAAAAAGGACGGGTATACAGTCGCACACACACACATATCCATCCCACCAAATGAAAGTGCTGGCAGGTCGACAGACACACAAATGAACACAAACATACACACAAAATTCAAGCTTTCGCAACAAACTGTTGCCTCATCAGGAAAGAGGGAAGGAGAGGGAAAGACGAAAGGATGTGGGTTTTAAGGGAGAGGGTAAGGAGTCATTCCAGTCCCGGGAGCGGAAAGACTTACCTTAGGGGGAAAAAAGGACGGGTATACACTCGCACACACACACATATCCATCCACACATATACAGACACAAGCAGACATATTTAAAGACCAAAATAATATTTAAATATGTCTGCTTGTGTTTGTATATGTGTGGATGGATATGTGTGTGTGTGTGCGAGTGTATACCCGTCCTTTTTTCCCATAAGGTAAGTCTTTCCGCTCCCGGGACTGGAATGACTCCTTACCCTCTCCCTTAAAACCCACATCCTTTCGTCTTTCCCTCTCCTTCCCTCTTTCCTGATGAGGCAACAGTTTGTTGCGAAAGCTTGAATTTTGTGTGTATGTTTGTGTTCGTTTGTGTGTCTGTCGATCTGCCAGCACTTTCATTTGGTAAGTCACATCATCTTTGTTTTTATGTATATATATATATATATATATATATATATATATATATATATATATATATATATAAAAAAGAAAGATGATGAGACTTACCAATCAAAAGCACTGGCAGGTCGATAGACACACAAACATACACACAAAATTCAAGCTTTCACAACCAAGCTTGAATTTTCTGTGTATGTTTGTGTTTGTTTGTGTGTCTATCGACCTGCCAGCGCTTTTGATCGGTAAGTCTCATCATCTTTCTTTTTAGATATATTTTTCCCACAAGGAATGTTTCCTTCTATTATATATATTTATATAACTTCTGCACCATTTCAGTGCAGTAATGTGTTCATTGTAAATAAGTACACTCCTGGAAATGGAAAAAAGAACACATTGACACCGGTGTGTCAGACCCACCATACTTGCTCCGGACACTGCGAGAGGGCTGTACAAGCAATGATCACACGCACGGCACAGCGGACACACCAGGAACCGCGGTGTTGGCCGTCGAATGGCGCTAGCTGCGCAGCATTTGTGCACCGCCGCCGTCAGTGTCAGCCAGTTTGCCGTGGCATACGGAGCTCCATCGCAGTCTTTAACACTGGTAGCATGCCGCGACAGCGTGGACGTGAACCATATGTGCAGTTGATGGACTTTGAGCGAGGGCGTATAGTGGACATGCGGGAGGCCGGGTGAACGTACCGCCAAATTGCTCAACACGTGGGGCGTGAGGTCTCCACAGTACATCGATGTTGTCGCCAGTGGTCGGCGGAAGGTGCACGTGCCCGTCGATCTGGGACCGGACCGCAGCGACGTACGGATCCACGTCAACACCGTAGGATCCTACGCAGTGCCGTAGGGGACCGCACCGCCACTTCCCAGCAAATTAGGGACACTGTTGCTCCTGGGGTATCGGCGAGGACCATTCGCAACCGTCTCCATGAAGCTGGGCTACGGTCCCACACACCGTTAGGCCGTCTTCCACTCACGCCCCAACATCGTGCAGCCCGCCTCCAGTGGTGTCGCGACAGGCGTGGAATGGAGGGACGAATGGAGACGTGTCGTCTTCAGCGATGAGAGTCGCTTCTGCCTTGGTGCCAATGATGGTCGTATGCGTGTTTGGTGCCGTGCAGGTGAGCGCCACAATCAGGACTGCATACGACCGAGGCACACAGGGCCAACACCCGGCATCATGGTGTGGGGAGCGATCTCCTACACTGGCTGTACACCACTGGTGATCGTCGAGGGGACACTGAATAGTGCACGGTACATCCAAACCATCATTGAACCCATCGTTCTACCATTCCTAGACCGGCAGGGGAACTTGCTGTTCCAACAGGACAATGCACGTCCGCATGTATCCCGTGCCACCCAATGTGCTCTAGAAGGTGTAAGTCAACTACCCTGGCCAGCAAGATCTCCGGATCTGTCCCCCATTGAGCATGTTTGGGACTGGATGAAGCGTCGTCTCACGCGGTCTGCACGTCCAGCACGAACGCTGGTCCAACTGAGGCGCCAGGTGGAAATGGCATGGCAAGCCGTTCCACAGGACTACATCCAGCATCTCTACGATCGTCTCCATGGGAGAATAGCAGCCTGCATTGCTGCGAAAGGTGGATATACACTGTACTAGTGCCGACATTGTGCATGCTCTGTTGCCTGTGTCTATGTGCCTGTGGTTCTGTCAGTGTGATCATGTGATGTATCTGACCCCAGGAATGTGTCAATAAAGTTTCCCCTTCCTGGGACAATGAATTCACGGTGTTCTTATTTCAATTTCCAGGAGTATATTATAGTAGTTGTATTATATGTTTATTACCTTATAAATGAATAAAAAACTTTTTTTATTTTAAATTCAGTGCATTAGTATTTGTAAAATGACTTTCATATAGTGTTTATTAAAAAATGACTATCATTTCACTTGGGACCTGTGGAATGGTACATTAGCTTATTTGTTTTAGTTGTAAATATTTGTCATGTATTGTTGTTTTTCTGACATGTTCCACATCCTGGAGGACCTCCTCACTATGGATCAATTGGAATGAAAGTAAATCTAATCTAATCTAAAGAATACAGCAGACATGAGAGTTTCTGAAAAATGTGTCACACTGTTTTCCAGTGACTCACCATTGGTTTATTACAAACTCTGTTTAAGCAAGTAATAGTAAATCTGATCTCCTGGTGAAATATTATTGCAAGGTACAATAGACTGCTGATAGCTTATTAGCAGTATTCTTTTGCGTCCAGTGCCTCATCATTCACAAAATTTTATTTTCTGTCACAATTCCATGTTCCATAGGTATAACTACTGGATTGAAGTTATTAAGGTGAAAACATCCCAGGACATTCTCTATAAATATAGTTTGATTTAAAAAATTCTCTGTGAAATTACTTTAATTTTCATTTCAAAATAGGATATTTGACTCCAAAACATACAGTCAAATGTTATTTCAAACTTTTGGCACCACTTTTTCACAACTTCCCTAATGCTGTCTGTCTTTTTTCCAATAATTAGTTCATCCTCACCAAACAATGTTATAATGATGCTTTGTATCCATTGTAATAGATACAGTGATTGTCACCCGGATTTACATATTCAAATGTTATAAGAAAATTTGAAAATCTCGTGTTCTAAATCTCTGAAGTTTTTTTCTGGTGATATAAAATTTTCTGCAATTTACAAAATCTATTTATACCATCATTGCATCTTTCAGCTTGATTCATGTAAACTCTTCCTGCAGATTACTTTATAAGAATGCTGTCTTAACATAAAATATTATGTTCTTTATTTTCGTAGCTGTAAGATTAAGAAGAAGCAGTCTAATCAATTTGCAGTGCACCACGGAAGTAAAAATTTATGAATAGCATATTCCTTCCTCCTGCTCGGAACCTCTTGCAACTAATCCAGCTTTAAAGCATCCATCTTGCTTTCAATGCAGAACTCAACAACAGCTTAAAAGTTTTACATTCTGTGGAAGTTCTTCAGTACTCCAAGTTTTCAGTTTTGTATTTATCAGAGTATACTTTATGTTAGTTTTTTTTTACTTTCAGGATAACTGAAACAGAATGTCTTCAGCTTTTTCTATCATACAAAGTTTGTGTTATTACTATGTTGTACAAGATTCATGTCGTAGCCTGCAAATCTGTTAGGTATCCCACGGTTTCAAAGATAGAGTTTGAGTGGTGAGACTCTATCTAAGTTATCTGATCTATGCTACTGTCTTTTGAGACATCATGAAGTGAATCATTAGACTTCTGGTTTCCTTCATCTTTTCCTTGCAAAAATCTTAACTTCAGTAGTTCTTCTTTATTACTGATTTTTTTTTTTTACTCAAAAAATGTCGTTATCAGAGGCCAAAATGTCTTTTTCATGAAGTAGGTAGACTCTGTAAGAGGGGAAATCCAAATAATATAAGACAAAGATTCTTTTCTTTGATTTCTTTCTGGCCTTTCTTCATTAGCGATCTTCAATTAGAATAATGCATTCACCCCCAGAACTTCTCAATTTTGAAAGTTCCATTTTATGTCCAGGTGATATTACAGTGTGACTTTTTCCTTTTACTGAACACACATCAGTTTGGTTTAGTGTGAAGATAGCAAACTTGTTATTTTGACCCACAGATTTTTATTCATGTTTCCTGCATATGTTGTTGATCATGCTGACTTGAAAACTGTGTGGAGTCTCCTTCAGTTGTTCTGCTTTGTTGAAATGTATGTATGTTCATCTTCATGTGGAAAACTCTTAAGTTCATCTTGTATTTTAGGATGGGTATTCATGATTTTGGTACCATCACCTGACTTTGAAGTCTCCAGTTTCTTCCCATATTTATTTTCAACTATTTTCATGGAAGTTTCTAATTTTTAAACAGCTTTGTCTTTAATCTTCAGAAAGTAAATATATTTGAAATGTGGAAAATAATCTTCGAACAATTAAATATCTCTTGTTCCCCTAATGACAAGATATTCATTTCACACAACTCAACATTAATTATATTGAGTGTATTCTCAGCTATCCTTGTGTTTGTTCAGTTAGATTTGCGATGTTATTTGCCATAGATACAGCCACCACATAATTAACTCTTCTAGTCGTAAATATGGTCATGCCAATTCTGTTTAGTATGTCTTTGACATATTCCACACTTTGATATGATAACTTTTCATACCACAAACTAATTGAAATTTCTGTCATACATTTGTTTGATTCTTCCTTAGGATACTTCATTTTATATCGCTGACATTTGTGTGCTCTATTGATACACCCTGTATACAAATTCTGCACTAGGATCATCTTTACATCTACAGCCATACTCTGCAAAGCACTACGATGTTTATGGCAGAAGGTACATCCCATTGTACCAGCTAGTAGGGTTTCTTTCCGTTCCATTCACATACGGAGTGTGGGAAGAATGAGTGAGTGCCTCTGTGTGTTCTGTAATTATTCTAATCTCATGATCCATATATGAGTGATATGTAGGGAGCTGTAGTATATTCCTAGAGTCATTTAAGTCTGGTTCTCGGAACTTTGTTAGTAGACTTTTACACCTCTCTTCAAGAGTCTGCCAATTCAGTTTCTTCAGCATCTCTGTGACACTCCCATGGCTCAAAAAAATCTTTGACGATTCACGTTGCCCTTCCCGTATATATTTATTATCCCCTGTTTGTTCTATTTGGTCCCACACACTTAAGTAATATTCTAGTATGGGTCACATGAATGATTTTTTTAAAGAATTTCCTTTGTAGACTGAATTTCCCAGGATTCTATCAATAAACTGAGGTCTGCCACCTGGTTTACCCGCAGTTGAGCCTATGTGCTCATTCCATTTCATATCCCTACAAAATGTTACACCCAGGTATTTGTATGAGTTGGCCAATTCCAGCTGTCATCAATATTATAGTCAAACGATACTATGTTTTTTTTGTTTTGTGATGTGCACAGTTTTATATTTATTATTATTATTCTGGATTTACAATTTGAGTACATTTTTCCAGCACTTATTCTAGATTACAGTAAGTCACTAATTATTGTTCTCCACTCTTCTCTATTTGTCCATAAATCTTCAGGAATATTGTTCTTCCTCATTGCTGACTGAACTCCCTGTTTCCATGTATCAGGTGGTCGTCCCCTTTTTCTTCTTCCAATTGGTACCCAGTCGATTATGCATTTTGGTAGCCTTTCCTGTTCCATTCGTCTGATGTGTCCATACCATTTAAGTTGTTTGTGCTCGATGAAATCAATAATTGAATTTTTACATTTCATCTTGTCTCTGATTACTTCATTTCTTATTCTTTCTCGTCTTGATATTCTTGCTGAACGTCTCCAGAAATCCATTTCTGTGGCTAATAATTTTGATTTCAGTTGCCATTTTGTTGTCCACACTTCTGAACCATATGTAATAATGCTCCTAACTATTGTTTTAAAAATCCTTATTTTGTTATCAGTTGTTATGTGTTTGTCCCACAGAATTCCATTTAATAAAGAGATTGTCGTCTTTCCAGAATTTATTCTTGATCTAATTTCTTTGTCCTGTTTCCCATCATTTGTAATTTTCACACCTAAATATTTATATTCCTCAGTAGCTGTTATTGTTCCCATCCCTTCTTCTAATATTAAGTCTCCATTCACTCCACCAATTACCATGTACTTTGTTTTATTCATGTTTACATTTAGACCTGATTTTTTATATTCTTGAATCAATTTTCTGGTCATATACTCTATGTCCTCATAGTCTTGGGCTATAATCAGTTGGTCATCTGCAAATTGTAACGAGTATATTGTTCTATCATTTATTGGTATTCCCATAGCGTGACATTTTTTCTTCCAATTCTGTAAAGTTACATCTGTATATATTTTATACAATGTAGGTGAGATGCTACATCCTTGACGTAATCCTTTTGTGACTTGGAATCCATGTGATAGATATTTACCAATTTTTATTTTCGAAATAGAATTTTTATATAAATTTTGAATTGCTTTAATTATTCTTGGATTTATTCCTATTGATATTAAAGCTTTCCATAAACTGGATAAATGCACACTATCATAGGCTTTTCCTATATCTATGAATACTAAATGTATAGGTTGTGCCCGAACCATTTTTTTTTTCAATAATTTGTTGTAGGCAAAAGATATGATCAATTGTTGATCTTCCAGCTCTAAAACCTGCTTGTTCTTCAGCCTCCTTTTCTTTGTATTCTTGTTCTAACAAATATTTAATAATTCTTCCATATAATCTACTGCAGGTATTGGTCACTGTTATTCCCCTATAATCTTTACACTCATCTTTCGCTCCTTTTTTATGTATCACTGAAATATATCCTACTTTCAATTCATTTGGGACATCTTCCCCATTTAAACATCTTTCGAAAAGGTTTCTTAACAATTCCATTAATTTCTTTGTTCCTAATTTTAATAATTCTGCAGGAACACCTCCAATGCCTGTAGCCCTTCCATTCTTTAAAGATTTTATTGCAGTTTTTACTGTCTCTATTTCCAAACGGATGTAATTCTCTGCTTGTAGATCTATCATTTCATTATATTCAGGGTTTCCCAAGTATTCTTCCCTGTTTTCTGTTAATAAACTTTTAAAATATTTTTCCCAAGAGTCATGAGTAATATATTTAATATGTGTTGTTTCTTTGGAATTTCTTCTTAAATTTTTTATAGTTTTCCATGCTTCTGTGTTTCTTTTACCACCAATATAGGATTCAATTTTTTGACATGACTGTTCCCAAACTTTGTTTTTTGCTTCTGCGACCTTTTTCCGGATTTTTGCTTGTTGTGGATTAAGCTCTATTTTATCTTGAAGGTTTCTGGTATTTAACCATTTTAAATATTTTTCTTTCTTTAATTTCACTTCCTTTTTAATTTCTTCATTCCAGTAGTATAATGGATGGTTTGTACGTGTTTCTTCTGTTTCTCCTAAAGCTTCCTTGGCGGCTTCATGTAGTTTATTTACAATATAATGATATTGATCTTCTGTATTATTAAACTCTGTTTCTACCAGTTTTTCATCTAATCTCTTTTGATATAAAAATATTGTGCTTTCATTCTCCAAACTATTCAGATTATATTTAGGAATTTTGATTTCTGTTTGTATATTTTCTATAGGACAGTTTCGATTTTCTTCAGTGCTTTTCCCTCTGAAAGGGAATAAAAATTTGGAATTTACCAAATAATGATCGCTAAGAGTTACCCCTCTATATACTCTTATGTCATGTATTTTTATCCTCGTTTGCTGTTTAATTATAATATAGTCTATTATTGATTTTTGATTCAATGTATCTTTATGCCATGTGTATTTATGTATTTCTTTATGTTGATAAAAGCCATTTAATATTTTCAATGAATTTTGTTCACAGATACCAATAAGTCTATTACCATTATCATTTATATAACATTTCCTCCAAATGGTCCTATAATTTTATTTCCAATTTTACTTCCAGTTCTACTGTTAAAATCCCCTGCAATACTAATCTCCCTGGTTTTCCCGATATCCTCTATGATTCCATTTAAATTATTATAGAAATCATCCTTTTTACAAATTGGTTCATCTTCGCTTATTCCATATACTCCTATAATAGTAATTTTGTATCCATGAATATCAATATTAATTTTAATCAGATTCTCATCAATAGGTTCCCAGTTTGTGACCATTCTTTTGAATTTGTTTTTCATCAATATCGATATCCCCCGTTTTGCTCTTTGATTTTTTGGGACACCACTATAGAAATGTGTATATGATCCTATTCGTTCCATACCTCATCCTTTTTTCTGGGAGTATAATAATATCTTGATTTCTAGCCTCAGTTTTATATTTCTGAGCATTTAAAGCAAGTTGCCAATCTTTGCACCACTTTGAAAACTTACCAAGATCTGACTGAATATTTATGCAGCTTCTTTTACACAGTGCTTCATTATAAATAACTGCATCCTCTGCAAAAAGTTTGAGATTACTGTTAATATTGTCTGCTAGGTAGTTAATATACAACATGAACAGTAAGGGTCTCAACACACTTCCTTGGGGCACACATGAGGTTACTTCTACATCTGGTGATGACCCACCATCTAAGGCAACATGCTGTGTCCTCCCTACCAAAACATTCTCAGTCCAGTCACAAATTTCACTTGACCCCGTATCATTGAACTTTGGACAATAAGTGTAGGTGTGGTACAGAGTCAGTTACTTTTCAGAAATCAAAAAATACTGCATCTACTGGACTACCTTGAGCCAAAGCTTTTAGTATATTTTGTGAGAAAAATATGAGTTAGTTTTCACATGACCAATGTTTCTGGAATCCATACTAGGAGGAGATCATTCAGTTCAAGATATCTCATTATGTTTGACCTTAGAATATGTTCTAAGTTCCCACAACAAATCAATCTCAAGGATATTGGACAGTAGATCTGTGGAATTTGTGGGCATACAGATGAGTCCTGTGCTTTCTTCCAACTACTGGCTACAGTTTTCTGTTTGTGGGGGTCTACAATAGATTATAGTTAGAAGAGGGGCTAACCCAGTCACAACTTCAGTACAGAATCTGTTACGGGTTCCATCAGACCCTGGAGCTTTGTCCAGTTTGTAATGATTTTGACTCTGGTGCCCTTCTCAGCATGGCATTCCAAGTGGCCGCTTGTGTAGCTTGGACCTTAGTTCGGCACTGACCATTCTCTATCTAAAATCTGATATTCAATATCCACCACTCCAGTTTCTTCTAATTCAGTAGTGTTGCCAGTCAACATTTTCATACGTTGACTCAGTATTACAGTATTTGTTAACCAGTACTTTCTAAATGTTAACTGTTGCATGGAGGCACAATCTTGGTACCATTTTTTTTTTCCTCTGACAGTGTATGTAAGGTCTTTAGGCTTTGTATGACATCACCACAATTTATTTTGGTCTACTATAACAAGTCAAACACTTCAACAGCATAAGTTACAAGATGAACTGCTGATTGTAATGATAGATGAAATTATCAATAACAGGAAGGCAAGTTGAAACTCATGTAGATTCTTTTATCACTAATGATTGGAAATTCCTAACTCAGTAATAATAATAATAATAATAATACCAGTTATGGGCTAAAAGTTATGAATTACAGTATGTTCTTTGTATCCACATTTGAATATGAGTATACCTCATTCCAAAAGAAAAACAAAAATAAGTGCTAACACTATTTGAGACAGAGAAGGGGCTGGGATATTTCCTCTATCTGAAACAGAGCATATGAGAACAATTGTTCAAGTTAAACAAAATTTGATAACTTTTAGAACAGAATTCCTTTCTAATGAACTTGTGTTTGGTGCAAAGAAGGGAAAAACAAATAGGAACTTAAAGTGTAATGAGAGACACAACAGGAAACAAAATAAAAATGATCATGTAGCAAATACAGGGTACTTAAATACAAAATTTGTTGCAAACATATTACTGAAACACAGGATGTATTTTAATAATAATTTGTGAACTTTGATTTGCCAAAAGTATGTAGAATTTGCAGTTTTGTCAAAATATTGGTTTAAAAATATAATAAGAACAGTCAAAATTTCTTAGTTCCTCATATACACCATAAGTAGGTACAAAGTATTATGAATTATTTTTCTTGTTAAATATATGATTTGCTAATCAGTATGTTATTCTGTTTCAGACTGCCAAACTCCACACTTGTGAGAAATATGTTACTGTATGGATTCACAAAAAAGTGTTAAATGTCAAACAAATTCCTCCATAATCCTACCTTATTTGTGTTACACAACTCTGTTCAATAGAAATGTGCTTTAAAAAAGAACATTCTTGCAAGGAAATCTCCTTCAAGCTATAATCACTATTGTCCCCATACATTGTTCATTTTCTTAAAAAAAAGGTCTGTGTGCATATATCCTATATAATACTACAGAAGTTTTGGAGGTTAACTTAATTCCTATCTGCAGTTCTCTGTATTTCCATAACATGCCTCACTGTTCATTCAAGTATTGTGGTTAGAAATTATATTACAGCAGTGATTCTGTATGGTGAGGTTAAGTAACTGACAGTTGCTGTGTCAACAGGCTACCACCATTACTCTAAGCCAAAAGCTGCATTCATTCTTTAAGATGTAAGCTGTTAAAATAATACTACCCACAATAAAGTTTTCATAATATACCATTAAAAAGTTGTAATGTTGGTGTTTCATATCATGATTCTGGAGATGAAGAGCATTGTATCATATGAATAGGCACCAGAATTTTATCAGATAGGGCATAGCCTAATAGGGTGTAGCCAAAGAGGTTCGTTTTGTATACACATCAGTGACAATAGGACTGTAAGAGATTGCTATATGCAAATAAATAGTATCTTTTGAGGTTCACTAATCTATTCACCTTCATTGTGGCTTATCCAGTGATTTTTACTGGAATAAAAGTTAAAAAGTGCCATGCATATATATGTATATGCCTTCCCTTCCTCAGAAACAAACAGTTTTGATGAATATAATTTTAACCAAGCAGAGCTATTTTGCTACAACAACTGACAATATTGTGTACTGCTTCCCAATTTATAAAAACACCACTGGGTGATATAATAAAGCACCAATGGGGTCTGCGAAATTACATCTGTATCTGTTTAGCAAATTCTGGCAGAAGAAGATCTGCATTCTATAAATGACTAAATAGACAAAATAACTGCTGGAAATATATATAAATTTTAGTCATTAAAGAAGTGGTGGGAAGTTTTCACTGCAGCTAAATAGCACAATGTTTGATGTAATGAGTTCTTCCATTTCTCAGAAAATGCTTTTGGATGCACCACATTTTTTTCTCAGTTTCTTCTAGTTTTGAAGAGGTCATATGCACCATTTGCATTTATCAGCTGCCATGATGATGTAGTTTTGATCTCCTGATGTTCCACCTTTAACTATTAAAACTGTTAGTGTATTAAATAATTGCAGATCTTGTCAGTCAGGAACAATCTCACAGTGAATTACTTGCATATTTTTTTCTTTTTTATTGGTGATCCATAAAATGCAGCTTATAAATGAGAAAGACATGAGAAGCAACTTGTGCAGCAACCACAGAAATGATGACCAAGCAGACAGAAACATGAAATCACTGTACATTTCATATAAACATTTATTATTAAAGTTTCCCATTGGGAAACACTATGAACAAGATTATTCAACTCATAAATCAAGCCAGAGAGAACACTTTCCTTCACAGTGCAAATTCTCTCGAGATGCCAGGATTCTTAGACAGTTTATTTTATTTTAGGATTCCTGTTGTTTTCTTCACGTGGGAAAGCCAATGTTAAAGGTTATACTCCTTTAGAATGTTTTGTAAGATAATCATTTTTACAAACTTTTTTTTAACATATGGAATAGATTATCCATACCCTCCTGTTTGCAAATGAGAATGAGATGTGACTGCTAATGGCATGTATTTCTGGCTTTAATCTGTTTTGTAAAAAGAGAGTATTGTTTATATATATATATATATGAATGTAATGAATAATTAATTCTGCAACCTTGTAAACAGAATGTTACTCAGAAAATTATGTTTAAGACCAGTAAATGCATTTTTATATGCAAAATTATTTACTGGAGGTTAGACAAGTAATACACTATACTTTTTATACAAACAGTATGGTTTTCACAATTTAATGACCCCTGCATTATAGGTTGTGGAATATATACGTGTATATATATGTATGTATAAAATATATTGGTATGTGTGACTGTATGCAGCCTGAGAGAATGTAAGTAAATTAGCCTGTGTGTAGAACTTACTGTGTACTATAATAAAGCCGAATACTAGTCCAAATCAGAAAATAGAAAGTGCAGTTGATTCCATCCAGAGAAATTTACCAACTTTATCACATTACTACATAAAAAACATTCCTTCAGTATTTATAATTAAAAATGTAATTCAAGTAGCTACTCCACCCCTGCAAGTTTTTGGGCAACATAGTGTGCCACTTATGGAGAGAGATACTACAGCTGTTACCTCTTCAATTCTTCAAAACATACACATTCATTTTCCTTTAAATTTATAACAAATAATGTATGCATTATATTTGTCCATTGTATGTGTTACTCCTTTTTAGTACAAATGTGCTCATACTCAGTCATAGCTTTTCCCCTCCTCTATGTGGTCTACATCACAAAGCATACAACATTTTTTACAGTATTCAGTGGATGTATTCTAATAGGGAGACCCATCTGCATTCTGTAAATGAAAATGTTCATTATTGTCTATGTTATTAGCCACCATGGATGAGGAAACATTTTTAATTATATAATTGAAAGGTTTACTTATAAGATCCCTCTGATGTTGTTTAAAATAGACTGTTTTTATGTCTATTTATATGGCTGGACAATGAGAAAAATATGCTTCACAGGGGATACAACAAATGTGAGAATGTTAACTGTATCTTTCTGGACAAAGAATTAAATATTTCAGATATTCCTGTAATATTTATATGACTTTTCAGAAGAATTTATAACTGCTGACAGAAATGCATGCTATAATTTCTGAAGGCAACAGACGTACTGTAAAATGTTAATGGAATCAACAAGTATAGCAAAAGGACATATGTATCATTTATTGTCCTGAAAGGCATTACCATTTATCAGCAGTACCTGCACTTGTACACCTACTGAAATAAAAGTGTCTGACTTACACATTAATGAAAAATAAACAATATCACAGTTTCCAGAATGAATCTTTCATTCTACAGTGGAACATGCACCACTGAGAAACTTCCTGACAGATTAAAATTGTGGGCAGATCTGGACTTGAACCTGGACCCTTGCATACTATGAACAATTTCCACAAAAGACAAGCCTTTGTGATTCAAGTCTATTTAGAACACAGGTTTGATATAACTCAGTTCTTGATTCAAAAATCACTTCATTGAACAACGAAGAACCACAAAATTGAAATGAAGGAACATATTTTTTTCTGCTCTGATTTTACAAAACATGTTATTAAATATCAGTCTATATTTACATAGAGCAACTTTAATTTCTCCTTGTATGCTCTACAAGTTTCTACCACATCCAATAATGCAGACTTCTGTTGTGCTCTGAAAAAAAGTATGTAGGGCAACTGGCAAATGAAATTTAATGGCAACCATTACCTCCAAAAAACGGCTTTGTTTGAGGCATACATAATTCCCAAGGTCAGCCCTGGTGAAAGACCTATCAAAAAATCCTAGGAATTCTGGCCACATGTAAAATCAATTAACAGACTCAAAATCGTATTCCAACACAAGGATACTATCTCATACCAGTTTTTGAATACTGCACATGGACAAAGATGAGAGAGATTGCAAAATGTCACCTAATATTGAAAATCAAATTATAAGATTATTCAAAGCAAACAATGTGTCAGGCCCTGACAAAATTGCTAAGAGATTTTCATTGAATACACTACAGAATTAGTTCATTTGTTAGTTGTTGAAAAGTCTTGTATGACAGGAAAAGAACACGTCACATCTGTTTCCAAAAAAGGATAAAAAAGTGGACACCAAAATAGACCAATATCACTAAAATCTACCTATTGCTCAAATATCATAATAGACGTGGACAAAAACAAGCTTCCCTAGAAATATTGGCATGGCTAAGGAAGAACTGCTCGTGCAGAATCTTTCTTTATTTTCACATTCCTTGCAAATAAGAAATGTAGTTAACAAGGTGAATTCCTACATTCACTATAGGAGTTCAACACTGATCCACATTGTTGGCTTTAGTGAAAATATAATTATCCTGTGTGCTGCAATGACTGATACTGTAGACCTGAATACTGCTCACTGTCTGCATTCAAATGTGGTATCAAAATGTTGACAACAGAAAATGAACACATAATGATGCACGCATAATGATGACAGATTTACAAAACATATTTTAAATTTTAACAGTATAAGGAAAAGGATAAATTGCTACTCACCATAAAGATGACTTGTTGGGTTGCAGTCAGGCACAACAGAAAGACTGTTATTCATTTAGCTTTCAGCCAAAGCCTTCTTCAAAAGAGGACACACACACACATTCATTCACACAGGGAAGCACATCTCATGCACACATGACTGCCATCTACAGCATCTCAGACCAAATGAATGTGTGTGTGTGTGTGTGTGTGTGTGTGTGTGTGTATGTGTTTCCTTTTCTGAAGAAGGTATTTGCCAAAAGCTAAAAGTGTAACAGTCTTTTCATTGTGCCTGTCTGCAAATCAATGTGTCATCTCTGCAGTGAGTAGCAATCTATCCTTTCCTTTACAATGTTGATATTCCAAACTGTTGTTTCCATTCTTTGTTTTAAATTTCAGTTACACTTCTCACTGGATGTGTCAAAAATCTTCATAAGTTAATTTTTTAAAATAGTAAGAAGTTTTTACTCTCAAGTTTTGTGTAATATTGTGTCTGATTACTGCTATCTTCACAGATGTTTGTATGTCTCAAAGACTTCATGGTTAATAGAATCCAGTATGTTTTATTTGACAGGGAATGTTGGGCAGAAATGAAAGTGACATCAGGAGCTCGCCAAGGAAGTGTAATAGGGTTAATACACTCAATATACATAAACAATTTAGCAAGTAGGATCCGCAGCACTATCCAGCTGATTCATGTTGTCTACAGGAACATATCTTTACTGGGCATTCGTAAAATTTCCATTTGTTGTAATGAATAAATGCAAGATAAGATCTGACACAAAGAGAAAAAAAGTTGATAGTGTTAGATTGCAAGACTACTGATAAACTTCAAAAGCTTGTGACATCCTTCATATATTTAGAGGTAACACTATGAATCAGTGTGAGATGGAACAAACAGAAAATCAGTAGCACGTTGTGATATAATTCTATTCAGCTCACCACACTTTTCATAAATGTGAGATCAATTGTGACTGGTCAGTTTATTCCAGTTTGATTACTTCAGATGAAAACTTATTCATCTGTCATAAACTAAGCTTTTAGTATGAAAAGTTGTTTCTGATGTAATATAACAGACACTTTTAGCCTCACCATAAAATTGCTTGAAATTATTGGCCCTTTCCCTATCAATATTCTTATTTACATTGTTTTATCAGCTTTCTAAGTGAGTTTCAAGTTTTCATGTTTGGTTTGTCTTTCAGTAATAACTGCCAGCTTCACTGGCCTGTATTGGAAGTTAGAACCACTTTTTATATATAGTTACATAATAGGTTTTGTGGAGGAGGGCTTGTGTCAACTAATCTTACAAAGCCTGATGTCGGAAAACTGTTCATCATAATTTTAACACTTATTAAGAAAAAGTCTTTGGAAGCAATGGATATATTTCAGTAAAAGTAGAAGGTCAAAATATCCTTATTCTGACAGCCAGTTTCATTTAAAAGATAATGTTTTCCTTGCTGTTAATTAATTAAAACACCAATAAAGACATATTAATAACTTTCATAATACCTTGCCTAGACAAAATCAGATTACAGTTTTGTAATACCCTGATCAAATGGAATCACTTGATGTGCATCATGATTACATTCTGCTGATTTTTATTTTGGTATTTCTCTATTGATCTTTGTTTTTGTAGGTTTTGGTCCTTTCCACCCTTTTCTACTGGTTCAGTCAAAACATTATAAACAATTTGCATGCAACAAGAATCAGCAATTTGTGAGGGTTTCTGAATGTCATTTGAATGCACTGAACAATCTACATTATTAGTCATCAACAACAAACTTACATCATACTTAATTTGAGACATAAGACTTATTGTATATCTGACGTAGGGCTTGTCTGACATAATGAGAATGATGCCACCAGTCACAGCAGCTCCAGCTGATGGGGAACCTTTTTGGTGATAGCACACGTATCAGCAGTTTTCGTGGTGAGAGTCGTGGCAGTTGACTGCTGTGTGTATGTGTCCAAGATGGTGCTGCTCTGTTTTTGGTTTAGATGAAGGTGGCTACACTGGCTTTATGAAGCAATTGACCTGCGGCCCTGGGCAACAAATGTCTATAAGATAAGCACACTATCTGATCGAAAGTATCTGGACACCTTTATGATGGCTTGAACTATACTCAGGGCACTTTTGGGGTTTGGAGCACAGCCAATGTTATAACTTATCCCAAAGGTGTCCCATAGGGTTCCATTTGGGACTCTGAGTAAGGAAGTCCATTTCAGGAATGTTATTGTTCACAAACCATTGCCTCATAGGCACTGTTTTATGGGAGGGTGTCTAATCATGCCAATAAGTCATTGTCTCCAAACTGTCCTCTACTGTATGCTATACATGCTGCTTTAAAATGTGTTATTATCCTTCCACTCAAGGGCACCCATGCCCTGTGGCAGGGTGGAGGGGCGCTGAGGGCAGCTATCAAAGAAAGAAAAAAATATAGTGTAGTCAGGTGTTTGTCTCTCAAGAAAAGGATTTAGAAGTTCGTGTCATGGAGGTTTTTAACAGGGTCAGACCTGGATGTTTCTTTATGACTGCTTACAAGTCACCATTCGTCTTCCAAAATATTAAAAATACTCCATAAACTCAGGTCTAGCCCCCTTACAAACTATCATATGGGCACTCTTACTTACACATTTATAGTTTTATTAAGCACAATAAGGGAACACAACTAACCATGAGAAACACCGCCACACCATAACATGAGCACCCCTGTACTCCACTGTTGACACTATATATGATGGCAGGTAACATTCTTCAGGTATTCAGTAAACAAAAAGTCTTTCATTGTGTTGCCACAGGGTATATCAGTCATTTTCAGTCATCCACCACCCAGTGGCGTCACTCATGTAGCACCCAAGTGTCGCATAGCATTGTCTTGACTACAGAAATGTGTGACTTATGAGAAGCTACTTGACCATTCTGTCCCATTCTTTTTAACTCTGTGTGCACAGTCGTTGTGCTAGCTGGGCTGCTGGCAGCACTTTGGATCCCATGAGTGACTTTTTCCTCTGATTTCATGTGATTTTACAACCACCCTCTTCAATGCTCGATGGTCCCTGTCCATCAATATATGGTGTCTACCTCATACTGATTTAGCTGTGGTTTTCCTCCACATTTCCACTTTACAAGCACATCACCAACAGTCAATATGGGCAGCTTTAGAAAGGTTGAAATATCCCTGATAGATTTGTTACACAGGTGACAACCATTGACTAGGCCATGTTCAGAGTCACTGAGCTATCTAGATTGACCCATTTTGCTGTTGCTGCTTACCTACTGACAGCACAATACTCTCTGCCTCCTTCTGTACTGACAGGCCTGCCTCTCAAGACATCTAGTGGTCAATTCTGCTTCATAAAGGGGTGCCAAGATACTTTTGGCCAGATAGTTTGTATCCATGGGAGTTTTGGATTTGGGAATTAACATTATTAGTGGGAACTCAGTAAAAAGCCAATTAAAAATCAACAGTGACTGGATTTAAAGTTAAGGCCAACTTATGACTTAACTTTGTGAGAAGGGCTCTGCAAAATTACTGTGCCTCTGTAATGGACACCACATACAAGATGCTACAGAACAATTGTAGAGTACTGTTTTAGCCTTTGGAGTCCTTTTCTTGTAGGAATAGCAGCAGATAACAGACGATATCAGACTCATGTGATAGGAGTGTAAAAGTATGACCCATATGAAAGCTTAACAAACATGCTCAGAGAACTCAGATATGAACCACTTGGAAGAAAGTGCAGATTTTATCATGAAACAATGTGAGCAAATTTACAGACTGGGTATTTTAGGAAGATAGCCTGTATCATATTTCTTCTGTAGGTGTCACGAAAACTGATGGGAGAGCGTACACCAGGTACGGAGGCATATTTTGACAGTTTTGCCCTCAACAGAAAATTGCTTACATTGGAACCAAGTCCCCTCTGCCATGCACTTTACATTAACATGTGCAATATGAATGTAAATGTAGATGTAGATGAATATGTAGTAAAACCATTTCATCAGATCTCTAACAGTACTTAACAATGGAATCAGAAAAGTTATTCTTTCAAACAGACATAACCATTTTTAACTGTCTGTACCTACTGCTTGTGTCAGTTATAAGCTGCAAAAAACTTTATCATTAAAAAACTATTATGATAAGCAAAGATTTGCTTCTTTATAGCTGATGCATTAAAAATTATGACTGACTTCGTTAAGATCAATTTCTTAAAAATGTCACCTTCTTCAACCATGAATAAAATAGTGATGCAGTAGCATAAACTTCATATTAAAGTGTAGTCTCACATTATATCCCTCTCTGAAGCTAATCACTGGGAGAGAATTATTGGATTCTCAGGAGATGGAAAAGTATAAGTAAGTCACTTCCTTAAAATTTTCATTCTTTTTAGTCATGTGATTTTTTTGTATTGACAGTAATTTTTTAAATCTAAAAGAAATACATTCATTTACAAATATTTAGTTAACAGTACATCACATCTCCCATCACTACCTGCTACATTGATCCGTGCAGCAGCAAAATGAAACAAGAAAACAGAATCATCTGGTTCTGTAAATGCTGGCTACATTCAAAACAATTCTGTACATTACGGTTTCTCACACTGGTTGTTGTGAGGACATTTCTCGAGTTCGTATAATGATATGAAAAAGCTGTTGTTTGTAATTTTTAATCTTACCCTTCACATCTGACAGCAGTGTCAACATTGCTGTGCAGTAAAAGATTAATAACTTTATTGGTTACATCCATTCATTTTGTTTGTCATATATCATTGCATACAGTCATAGTCACCAGTAACGATAATCATTCTAACTCATTTGTTGTGACATTTCACCATTCTAGTGCCTCTACTCTCCCCAAAGTTTAGCTGCTGCCTGTCAGGTTCCAACACTCACATTCGTGAACTAACCGCATTGAAGTTTACTGTTGCTGCATACAAACAGTATGTAATCTGTTATATTAAATTATCTAGCAAACTTATTCAGTTTCACTCACAATTTTTGTCTATTTAGAAATTTAGTATATATAAAACATAGGCCATTGTTTCAACCCTGGGTCACTGTACAAAGTCAGAAATGAACAAGTCAACTGTGTCAAGTTCATTGTTCTAGAGCCAAAAATATTCAAAAATATCTTAGCAATGAATAAGTGGTCAAATATATCAGAGACAATGGCAACAGATAATACTGAAGCTGTAGATCCTGCAGTACTGGGACCATCTAACTATAAAAGGTGCACTGATGAGGGAAGGTATTATGACCACTACCTGCTGTGAGACAATGCCACCTAGTAGTGTTACAGGCACATGACTAATAAGGAAATTATATATGAAAGGCAGAGATTATGACAGATCGTTCTAGTGATGACATGGAGTGCAGATGGGGAAATTCTCTGGCATAATGGACTTTGAAAGAGGGCATATTGTTATGGTCTGGCACCAGGGAACGAGCATCTCAGAAGCAGTACAGCAGGTCACCTGTTTGTGCACTATTGTGGCTGAAGGACAGTGAAACCACAAGTAGGCTGAAAAGTGGTGGATATCCGTGACTTATAGCAAGATATGAATGTCAGAGCCTTGCCCATACCGTAAAGTGTGATAGGCAGTAGTTTGTGGCAGATCTGATAGTGCACTGCTGGTGCAGGCAAAAACGTTTTGGAGCATACCATTCAGCACTGACTGTTGAACATGGGGCTCCAAAGCAGTTAACCTCTATGTGTTCCCATCATAAATTGTGTGGGGTCCTGCCCACTCATCTCTTACAGGGTGCCTAAAGGATGCTGCCTTCTCAGATAGCTATACAACAATTCAAGCAAATCACATTAATAGTTTTTATTACAATAAAGAAGACTGACAATACTTAACTTTGGATTTGCAACGAGTTGTCGCAAGTGATGGGCAACATGCAAACAGGTCAGTGTCTTCACTATATACAATGCCCATGTAAGTTAAGCATTCACACTCACTCATAAGTCACTGGTATTCTTAATATCACTGCTCATCCAGCCTCTCTGCTAATGTCTGTCTTCTCCTCCTGATGTACTCCTGTGCGGGTGAGACTGGCAGGAGCTGTGCTTATATTCTCTTTGGCTAGAGGTCACTCCTGCCATGGTGCCATCCTTGTTAGCGGGCTATTGGCTGACATCGTCTCACAGCCTTCTCTGATCTTGCATTCTTCATCTTCATGCCAGCACTTGTCGTTAGGCCAGAGCAAATTGTGAGTGCAGTGAGCATGGCATCATTGAGATTTGACTGCAGTTCAGTGAAAGCATGTAGCTTGGATCAATGAATCACATTTATTGTTACACCAGACTGATGGTTGGGCCTAGAAACATGCCCCTCACAATACAATGCATGCAGGTTGGTGGGGGGGGGGGAGGGGGGGGGGCAATATTTTGCTATGAGTGACTCACAGCTGGGCTTCCATTGATCCTGTGGTAGTAATCTAAGGCACTAAAATGGTTGTAGACTATGTGAACATTATTACCATCTGCATCCGTTCACTTTTGATGTCTTCCAAAACAGTCACAACATCTTCCAGGGGGAAAGCGTCTGTGTCATCAGACCAGAATTGTGCTACAATGGTTTGAGGTGCATGATAGTGACCTCATGTTTGTCTTGGTCACCAAATTTGCCTCATCTGAACCAAATGGAACACATCTTAGATGCTATTGGATGCCAACTCTGAGCCCACAAACCACCAGCTTTTAACTTACAGGAATTGTGTCACATCTACTGCCACATACACTCAGAAATCTACCCAGGATTTATTGAGTACAAGCCACACCATGGTAACGGGACATCCTAAATCACAGAAGGACTTAAATGATGACAGTCCAAAAATTAAATGTCTAGCATGACTTGGATGTTGTTCAGAACTTAATTCAGCAATATTGACAACGGATGATAACCACAAAGTTTGCACACAGTGTTAGGAACAGCCGCGGCCAGAAGGAAATGCTACAGCCACTGCTATTGGTTGGTGCACACTGCGGACAGAGTTCCGGACACGGTGCAGACCGCAGAGGGAGCACCTAACACAATGTAGGCATTAACACCGGACTTGTTCCACACTGGAATCAGTATCAGACAGCACCTGAAGAAGACTCCGAGACACACAGTTGAAATATTGTGCAGGAAAGATATGAATAACTGGCAGAAACCCAATTATTCAACATGACAATGCCTTGCTGGGAAAACCTGAAGAATTACATGTATTTTTTGTTTCCATTGAAGTATTCAAATATCAGTTTTCATAGATGTAGCTTTAAAAGAGGTTTAGTAGTATTAAAATAATAATTTATTTACAAAAAAAACTTTTGTCCCATATTTTATTCTCTTAGTGGTTAAATTTCCAAAAATGCTGATGTGGCATTTTCTTTTATTTCCTGCCAAGAAACCATATACCAATTTGCATAGTTCTAGTTTCAAAATTGCCTTAACAGCAATATATTTTGAGAAAACCTTTCATTCCATATTTTCCCTCCTTAGGGGCAGAATTTTGAAAAATCCCTTCTGAAATGATGCCTAGAGTATGAGATCAACAACCTCCGCAAATTTCAAGTTTTAACACGTGACCATTTGGGAATGTCCACTGATCAGTCAGTCAGGCATTTCCTTTTATATTGTTGTTGTTGTGGTCTTCAGCCCAGACACTTGTTTGATGCAGCTCTCCATGCTACTCTATCCTGTACTAGCATCTTCATCTCCAAGTAACTACTGTAACCTACATCTTTCTGAATCTGATTACTGTATTCATCTCTTGGTCTCCTTCTACAATTTTTACTCTCCACACTTCCCTTCAGTACTAAATTGGTGATCCCTTGATGCTTCAGAATGTGTCCTACCAATCGATCCCTTCTTCTGGTCAAGTTGCACCACAAATTCCTCTTCTCCCCAATTTTATTCAGTACCTCCTCATTAGTTATGTGATCTACCAATCTAATCTTCATCATTCTTCTGTAACACCACATTTCAAAAGCTTATCTTCTCATCTTGTCTAAACTATTTACAGTCCATGTTTCACTTCCATACATGGCTACACTCCATACAAAAATTTTTAGAAAAGACTTCCTGACACTTAAATCTGTACTCAATGTTAACAAATTTTTCTTCTTCAGAAACGCTTTCTTTGCTGTATCCTCTCTCCTTCTTCCAGGTCCTTTGCTGTCTCTGACAGAATTACAATGGATCATTCCATGTCAAGTCATCCAGGCTATGACACCCATTATCTAGTTGTGAACTGAGATTTTGTCTACTGCTTTTGTATCTAATATTATGAACTTTTGTCAATTTTTGTTGCTTTATGTTCATTCTGTTGGTAGCAACTGCTGAAAGTTCGATGCAATACGTTACTTCAAAGCAAACTGTAAAAATTTGAGAATTGGCTGCAGTTTTTAAACAAAAAATGTTATGCTGACAGTTTTTTTCCCCCTGAATATCTATACAACAATTCAAGCAAATCACATTAATAGTTTTTATTACAATAAAGAAGACTGACAATACTTAACTTTGGATTTGCAACGAGTTGTCGCAAGTTTGGACATGTATTTCTGAAAACATGTTAGAATTGTTGAATTAAATTTTTATAAATTTATTTTATTTTATTTTATTGTTAAATTAGAAAAAATATTTTGGACAATTGCCTCCCTCTGGAAAACACTGGAAAAATTAGAAAGTGATCTACAAAGTTTCATCACACCAAAAATGAGTCACTCTTCCACTAACTTTGAGGACTTTTTTCTCAGAGAATAAGTATAGACTGTTGCTGTGGTGATATAAACTTCACACAGAATATGAGAGAAAGAAACATCACAGACATCATTATCAAGCCAATAAAAATATAGGGATGGTCATTGAGGATACATGAACCGTAACATCTTCTTCTTCACAATTCACCTTCTCAACAATCCCAAGTACCAAGAAGAGTCATATGCACATGCAACATAGCAGTTGCGCTGCACATTGCATTCTGGAATTAATGGTGGAAGTGCATCTGAGAAATCATGCACGATACTAAAATCCGTATCACAGCTCAGCCTTTTTGCTCCAGTCTTGGTTGGTGATATTGGTACAATGTGATGCATAGATCGTGTTCCAGGAATCGTTTTTGCACTTGTGAAGTGCTGAGAAAGATAATGTCTGACTTGTACCATTTCATCTTTTGAAACAGAGAGAACTGAAATGCCTTGCAGGTTCTCGTGACAGAATTCAAGTACCTGTGAAGCTGTAAGTATTTGATCTTTATAAACTCTTTGCAAACTTGTTTTTGTGAAAAGTCTTTTAACAGTGCCACCAATACCAACATACGGAGATTTGCTATGGCTGGTAGCAAAAAAGGGCCAGGTGTACTTTATGTTGAAGTTGTGTTCATTTTAGCAGATATTTCTGAAATTCTTACAATATTTATATTGTGAAGCATGACCATCAGTGAAATATTCAACATACGCAAGATGAATTTCTGGAAATTCACACTTTAAAAAATTCAATACAGTCTTCTGAGTCTGGTACACCAAGGCAACATCATGTTCTAGATCATCAGAAACTATACAAATACTTTTTGCATGCAACTGTTTGTCCTTTTTGTAATATATATGGACAGTGTGAAGAGTGCAGCAGCCATTGTTCCAATGGTACCCTTGTGCTTCATCTTGAACAACAAAATTGAGATTTTCACTGAAATCCATTAGAATGAACACTGATCCTTCATCAAGTGTTTCCTTCTCCATCTTCAGATAATCAGATTGAGATTGAGAAATAAGAGAGTCTGGAGTAAGTTTTTCAATTTTGTCACAGAATCCTGATAGAGAAGTCATTTGAACACTTAAAGTCATTCTATCAGCTGATACCCATTGACTGTAATGAACCATCTCATCAGGATCATAGTCTTCCATTTTCTAAGTGGGTCTGAAGCAATGAGCTGGTGGGGCGTTTTTCACACAGAGGAAGCATACAGGTTCGGTTATTTATATCAAATATTATTATTTTAATTAGATTTTGGTATGTTTCTTTAATAGAAATGGAATTTAGAAGCAATTTAACGTTTTGGTGGTAAATGCACACACACATGGTACGTGTTCCTGATGATATATACACTGTTTGGGTCAAAGAGAAGCAAATTTTGAGAATCCTACTTTGTCTTTATAGAGAGAATACAGTTCAGTTAAATACTTAAAACAAGACACTTTTGGTCATAGGTATTTTTGTGCTGGAGCTCACTTTGTCTTTTTTTTACTTTTTGCACTGTATCACGTGGCAATGTCTTTTCTCTTTTCCACTCAGCCATTGGTAAAATACCCTTCTCCATTAAAAGAGCTCTTGCTTGTCGTACCAAATATTCAGAAACCTGAAATTTGGAACTGACTTTCTGTCAAGACCAAGTTGTTGGCACAAGAATAAGTAACTGAATTTTTTCACAATTATTTTCATATTCAATTTTCTGTTTGATTTTGTCCATGAGTTCATCATGATGTTTTGCCTTTTCTTCCAGTTCTGTTAAATCACTGTCAGGGATAATGCTTGCATCAGCAGCCACCTCAACTTGATATGTATGTGAAATTTTAGTTTTCATAGCCCCAGCTGCTGATTCCAATTTTCGTTTGGCTGCTGTATACTGACTATGCCGAGCAACTGAATGCAGCTTTGCAGGAGATACTCCTAAGCTAGTTAAGCTAGTATTGAGTACAGTTTTTTCAGGAGTCTGCACCTTCACGTTACTGTCATTTATATAGTCTGGTGATGAGTCGTCACTTGCTTGTTTCTCATTAATAAATTTGATACAGGTTGGGCACATTTTCTCCCCAGGAATAATACTAAAGCCTCTCGTTTGGAAGGTCTTTGCCTTTTCCAAACTAATTTCACACATTCCAGATGAAACAGATAATTTGTGGAGCTTGAAGGCATCACAGCAAATTTTCTTTTGTAGAGAGAATCTGTTTAACACACACAAGTGAAACACTTAAATCACAGTATTAATGACTGTTGCTTTGCCATAATACAAGTTCTTGTTCTTCACTGGTCAGTTCATTTACACAAGTCAGGGCATTATCACATATATCTTGCAGATACTGTCCAAGATAACACTGTCTACTTGTACTTTCCATTCTGCTTCAGTCATAAAACCAATATTTGTCATAAATAATTCAGAAGATGGTTGGTGTAACTTAAAAAGTAATTAAATAATGAAAAATCATTCTATCCCATTGTTTCATTACAAAAGTATTTCACATTATTATTGTAACATTAGGAGACTTACTTTTGTTTTGGAATGAATAGTTAAAAACTGCGACAATTGAATTTTTAACCAATAACTGACTTTCAGTACAACTCAGTGCAAGAACTCAGAACTGCATGCTCAGTGAACACATGATTCAAAACAATGGTACTGGATGATGCAATACATGCAATGACAATAAAACAGTGTTCTCAGATATGATTTGTTCCTAGGGAAATCCAGTGTAGCCAACTTCAGTAATTCAGTGGTGACATGGTTGTAATGAATTAGCAACTTCAATATTTCTTTTACAATAATGTTGTTTTTCACACTTCCCATTATTTCTACAAACTGATTCTCTTTGTGTGACATAATTGAATATTTATAATAATATTGTAAATTTCTCAAAGGTATCTATGAGGGGGCAATGCCTTAAAAAATTATAATGTCCATGCATGGATTTTGTTTAAAAGAAATTACTTACAGTTTTTCTGAGTTGTAGATAATGGATATTCACTACAAGAAGCATGACTATAAAAATATAAACCTTCCTTTTTAACTAAAAAAAATTAAAGCTACCACTGCCAAAACTGTAGGAACTATTGCATATTTAAATCATGAAGGAGCTCACCTATGAAAGCCGGAATGCTTGAACCTATACAATTTCTTTGTATCATAAGTGAAAAAGTAATTGACCTGCAACATTTACATTTTGGACATGTGAATATGTCTAGGTAAACTTCCACTACCCAAAATTTCAAGGATTTGCGTGACAGTGGGTGTCATTTCCTAAAATTTCTGGATGATTTGATGTGGAATGACCATAATGTTGTTGGCAAACCTCTAAGTTTTTATTTCTTGTCCGTGGATTTTAATTCCTACCCCAAATTTTTCTTTTTTTTCCTTTACTGCTTGCCCAGTATACTGATTGAATAACACTGGGGATAGGCTACAACCCTTTCTCACTCCCTTCTCAATCACTGCTTCCCTTTCGTGCCCCTCAACACTTATAACTGCCATTTGGTTTCTGTACAATTTGTAAATAGCCTTTCACTCTGCCTCTCCTTAACCTATGTTCTAAAATAAGTCATAATGTTTGGGAAAACATAGTAGTGCTTCATTTTTTAATCCTAAGAGCAATTTTAGAATGTGTCCCCTCAATAGCAACCACACTTCCATCTACAGTAAAAGTGTACTGAAATTAGATTCCATTTTACCATGTACATTTCCCAAGAGATGTCTGTTACATGCATCATTTTTAATCAGACTAATAACAATAATTGCATTTCTTAACACAGAATTCAGATTTGAAGAAATTTTAATAGCATACAACATTTCTCAATGAATCATGCAATTAGTAAAAGTATTAAGGACTGATAGTTACTTGCAAATTTAACTTTATCATGAAATGCAGCTGTTATTTCTGCCATCGCCTCTGCACTGTCAGTACATAATGTAACACGTTTATTCCATGCCAAGCCTATTTCATAAAAAATTCATTCAGGTGTTCTATCTGAAGTCCTTGATCCCCAGGAGTGGCTGCAGTTTTATTTTCAGGCGTATGGTGTTCAGATTGCCTCTCAAGACTTGGAAGATCATTGTCAGGTATTGTGTCTGTTGTCTGAGGTACCATTTCACATGTGTCCTTTGTTACATGTACTGGGCTATCATCTTCATACTTGTGTCCTATGAAGCCTTGATGTTGCTTCTGTTGTGTCTTCAGAAGCTCGAGTGCTGGGTTCCAAACCAAACTCTGCTGGAAGCTGGTGTCCCGATTAATGAGATTCTCTGTGACTTTAATCTCAATAGATTCGCTGATGATGCTGTCCCAGTGTCTCACTGTTTTATGTTAAAATCTTGGCATCATTATAGTTCATAGAATGATTGAGTTCTAAACAATACTCTGCAGCCACAGACTTGGTTGCCTGTCTCTGTCTGGTGTGCCTTTGTTGCTCTTTGCACCTGATGTCAATGGTCCTGGTTATCTGGCAGATGTATGCCATAGCACGTTCACAAGGTACATGGTAAATGCCCAGTTTCTGTAGACACATGTCATCCTTCACATTCCCTAATAGAGCCTTAATCGTGGTGGATGGATGGAACACACTTTTGATGTTATCTTTGAGGAGAATTCAGCCGATTTTGGCAGAAATTGGCTCAACATAAGGCAAATATGCCACCTGCTGCATTTCTTCTTGTACCTCTTCAGGAACCTCTGGTAGGGACACAGGGTGCAGTGCCTTTTGAACATCTCAAGAAGAGTATCTATTAATGTAGAACACAGATTGCAGATGTTCTGTCTCTGTTGCCAAACTAACAGGATCTGACAGAGTTCATGCCCAGTGAACCAGAGTTCTGAGTACATCATTTTTCTGTGCTGGGTTTTGGCATCTGCTGGCTTGCAGGTACAAGTCAGTGTAAGTGGGTTTGCGGTACACACTGCGACTAAAGATACCATCTGCTTTCTCTTAACTAGTACATCTAGGAAAGGGAGTAGTCCATCCTTCCAGTTCCATGGTGAATTTAATGTTAGAGTGGCGTGAGTTTAGGTGGTCCAAGAAAACATTGAGCTTTTCCCTCCCATGCGGCCGTAGGACAAAGGTGTCATCCACGAACCTAAAAAAGCATTTTGGTTGACCTTTCCATACAGAGATTGCCCACCATTTGTGAGACGGCTGCCCATTGCCACCCCTTCTATACAGGAAGTATGTCAAGGTCAATAAGTGCCTGAGTAAGTCCAGGAGAGCACCGTCGAACTTTTCTCCAATCAGCTTAAATGAATCATTCAGTGGTACGTAGGTGAACAGGGAGACCACTTTGAAACTGACCATAATATTAGAGTTCTTGATCAATAGCTGCTTGAGGTGTTGTAGGAAATCCTCTGAGTTGCAAATGTGATGGGCACATTTCCCCACATATGGATCGAACATCTTCGTAATGTGTCGAGCAGTGAGGTAGGTGGCTGTGCAAATATTTCTGACTACTAGACGTAGAGGACTCCCTTCCTTGTGTCTCTTAGGTAGGCCATTAAGTGTGGGTAGTACTGGTGCTGCAGCCCTTAGCTGTTTAATGATCTTTTCTGGAAGGCCAGTTTCCTTTATAAGAAACCTGATCTTATTATCTACCTTATCTGTGGGATCCACTTCTTCTGGTGTGTATGCTGGGTCATCCAGAAGTTGTCGCACCTTCCTGTCACAATCTGCCTTCTTTAGGACAATGGTAGCATTCCCCTTATCTGCTGGCAACACCACAATGTTGTCATCTTCCCGGAGCTGTTTGAGGGCCAACCTCTCATCACCGGCAATGTTTGATTTGGGCAGCTTGGTTTTAGTGAGCACACTACACATCTCTTGTCGGATTTCTTCAGCCTCGCTGGCAGGAAGTTTCAGGGTCACCTGCTCTGGTGCATTGATGAAGGCTGCAACAGGAACATTTATGTGGGTAACTGCAAAATTAAGACCCTTGTTCAATACTTTCAAGGTAGTCACGTCGGATTCCTTCTCGCTCAGGTTGAATCATCTTCTACATCTACAGTCTGTGTTCTGCAAAATGGACAATCTTCTTGCGATGTTCAAAGGGCACTGCACCCTGTAACACAACATAGGCATAAATACCAGACTTGTCCCATATTGGAATCAGTATCAGACAACACCTGAAGAATACTGCGAGACATACAGTTGAAATATCATGCAGGGTGAGAATAAGCAGCAGAAACCCAATTATTCAACAAAAAATACATGTTTTACTGCTTTTGGAAATCCAATCCCTAGAGGGGTAAAATAGAGGATGAAAGTTTTTATAGAAATATTTTATTACAAAAGCATTTTTAAAACTAAATTACTGAAAATTTGTTTTTGGCTTCTCAGTTAGAAATAAAAAAATCTGTTTCAGTGATTTTTGGAAATTCAACCCCTGAGAGGTGTGAAGTAGGGGATGAAAATTTTTCATTGCGTTAAACCTCTGTTAACTCTAAATCTCCAGAAATTGGTATTTATTGTGTAAAGAAATGTGTTTTAGGGATGAAAGTTCCTATGGAAATATCATCACAAGAACTCCAAATGCAGGAGTAACAAAGATCTCCAACTCCAGCTACCAGAATCGCTTTTTGGTCAGAAGTACATTCAGAAAAGACCTTGTTTCTATGGCCTTCATTAGGGTGAAAAGTTTATAAGGCGATGTAATTTGTTGACAGCATAAAAAAATCTGTGAAGAACAACAACAAAAGTCTGTGCACTCCATACAGGCTGCATGAGTGAAGCAGTGGACGCTAAGCTAGTTCTGAGTATGTCAGTTTTTTACAAAGTTGGCTATTCATTTTTATTTTGTTAAGCATATCATAACTGATCATTTGGCATGTTGGAAAATAATTTGCAAAGCTATGTCCCACCAGAACAAAACAATCAGTTTCACTGGAGTCAGAATTATTTTTCCATTGGAATGGGACATACAAAACATCTTTTGCTAAAATATCAGGAAGAATGTGTAGAAATGTTCTGTCTCAAATAAAAAACTGAAATTCTTACAAAAAAAACTGGAGCATAATTTATAGTACTGTCATTTTCTACCAATTATTGGTGTGATTCGTCATATTCAATAACGGTGGCAATTCATTAAAAACATTGATCAGATCTTCAGAACAACAAGAGTACCATGAGAACCAGAAGTGACAAGTTTTCAGCATTATTTCAAACTATCATGTCAAATTAAAAAGTCACATCCATTGTATTACAGGTAACTTCATCTTTCTCCAGCCTTCAGTGAAATTTCTTTTTTATATTCAATTTGTATGTCATAAATTAATTAATAGTGTACCAATGAACTTTATTTTTGTTTGCTTCCATTGCTGGCATTTTAATCCACTACTTTAATCATAATAACAATAGATGTATCTTCTTCAAGTACTTTCTCTCAAATATTGTTCACACTTAAGAATTTAGTCACTCAGGACTTCAGCAAAGGAGATCATTGGAATAGTGTTCATGCAGATGAATTTGTGTAGAAATCAGTATATTGATTGTTTGTATGTGTGGTTAATACTAATTACACCAGTGAGTGGGGGGCGGTGAAGAAATGAACTTGTACAAAAGGAGTTGCCTAGGCAAATATTTGAGATGTATTCCTCCAGAATATGTGGTAAACAAAATTTTTTCCTTCAGCTACTAAACAATGGTTATTTCCTAGTTACTTCTACTGTAAAACTTGGTGACATGAGCACAGACTGGTAAATTGATACTATAATGTGCTTGTTTTTACCTTTTACCTGTCTGCAAAACTTTCTTCAAAATTTTAAACAATTGTAGTTTTAATTAAGTTATCAACTGGAAAATGACTGAAATTAATGTACAGAATTAGATATCCAATAATTCAGTCATAATTGTCGCCGTCCTTTGCTCATGGTGATGACTGAAATTGTGATATCAACCATCAGGTCAGAAAATCCATTTACTTAAGGTAGGAAATGACCCTGCAAACTAATGGCAGCAGAGGTTTATTTACGTTAAATATATTTATAGTAACTCCACCATGGTGCTAAGACTCAGCTCTGTAGAGATTTGTGCCTCCTCAAAACACAAACTAGAAGCCTAGGGGCCATTAATTTATAATGCAAGTACACAGCTCAATTTTTTATTTTATTTTACATGACTAATTCCGTAGGACCAAATTGAGGAGCAAATCTCCAAGGTCATGGAATGTGTCAGTACGTGAAATTACAACATAAATGTAATAATAAATGATGATGAGGCAACAGTTTGTTGCGAAAGCTTGAATTTTGTGTGTATGTTTGTGTTCGTTTGTGTGTCTGTCGACCTGCCAGCACTTTCATTTGGTAAGTCACATCATCTTTGTTTTTAAATAAAATAAAATGTTTATAAACTAAAAAAAATTCAACAATTTGAAAGTATCCTGCTCAAAAGATGACTGACAGAAATGGTGTAAGACTCGTCAATCTATGTCGATTCTTCAATCTTCAGATAATGTCAACATTTTACAGACACAAGCCAAGTAAACAGAAGACTTGGTGATCACCAGGCTATGTGTGTGGAGAGAAACAGATTGATCACATAGCAATCTTTAGGAGAGCAATTAAGGAAATAATAAATGCTAAAGTACAGAGAGGTGCCCAGTTTGACTCAGATCATTACCTCTCCAAGATCAAAATGAATTTCATCCCTCTCAATAAGGCCGTGAAAACCAGAAATAAAATTAAAAAATATGACATTGTGAAGCTCAAAGTCAATAAAAACATATTGGAACAGTACCACCAGCAATGACATTTGAATCCCATAAATGGATGGATCCTAGATCCAACAAGCAGCTAATACTGCAATTCTGACAGCTAAAAAGAGAAAGCATAGATGGTGGAATGAGGTTTGTGATGAGGTGGTGTCCCAAAGAACAAATGCATGGAAAAAGTGGAAATCGACCAGGAGACCTGAAGATTTTGACGTATTCCATGAAGTTTGAAAATATGCAGCCAGAGCTCTACAAAGGGCTAAGCGATTGTATGAGAAACAGCAGTTAGAACAGATTGATCAGGATTTCTGGAAAAACAATGCCAGAGACTCCTATCAGATG